>NC_056529.1:34401060-34643311 GCF_019175285.1 Sceloporus undulatus | reverse complement strand
TATATATATATATATATATATATATATATATATATATATATATATATATGTGTGTGTGTGTGTGTATCTAATATTATTTATATATAATATTATATCTATATACCGGATATATATTGTCTGAGTCTCTCTCTCTCTATACACACACACACACACACATGGGGTTGCCATGGCCCTCCTCTGAGAGTATATAGATATAGATATATATGTATACATACGGGGTTGCCATGGCCCTCTATGTTATTCTAACAACAACAATAATAATAGTCCTTGGATTCCTTCCTCTTAGAACCATAGAAGCTGGAAGGGAGCCCATGAAGGATCCGGTCCAAGCCCCTTTCTGCCATGCAGGAACTCTCCGTCAAAGTACCCCAAAAACAGATGGCCATCTGGCCTCTCTGTCAAAAGAGCCTCCAAAGAAAGCCCTGGAACCAACCCTCAGTGGATATTAAGGGCCCAGGATGAGAATGAGGATGATTTCCCCATGGCATATAAAGGGACTGGAGCAGGATAAGATAGGACAGGATCCTATCCTGGGCCCACGCTTCAGAGGATACTAAAGACCCACTGTAATAATAATCATAATAATATAACATCCCATTGCATATCATGGGACTTGAGCATCCATGGATTTAGAGATCCACGGAAAGTCCCGGAACCAACCTACAGTGGATACCAATGGCCCCTAATAATCCTGATCCCAATACAAATCCTATCCCATAGCCTCCATGGATTTGGGGATCCAGGGGTCCCTCTGTGACTTGGCCTCATGGAAACAAAAGCAGAGCTTGGGCCACAAGGACTGGAATCCGCCTCACATCCTGAGGCTCTTTTGGGAGCTGTAGTCCCCAAGGGCCATGTTTTCCAGTCTGTTATCCAGGGCAGCAGGGAGCCCTTCAGGATGCCCAGGACCAAAGCCTTTGCCTCCCCTGCATCAGTAGTGTTATTGTGGTTGTTGTTTTAAATATGGACCCAAAGATGCCAGCAGCCCTGAGTCTCCCAAACCCAGGAGCCAGGAATCCGGAGCCCCTTGGAGCCTGAGAATGGCTGCAACGCTCCTTTTCCGCCACCAGAGGGCGCCCCAGGACTGGGAAGAATCGTCATCATGATCATAAGCGTCAATATGTATTTTATGTTATGTTATTTATTTATATGCCGCTCTTTTCCCAGGACTGTGAGACCCCAGGACCCCTTCAAAAATAGCGCTGTCATATCACCTCTTAACGGTGTCTTCCCCAGGCTAAACATACCCAGCTTTCTAAGTCTCTCATTACACACATGTTCGAAAAAATATATGCATAAAGCACTCTAGCTGAGCTTAGTTATTGATGCATTAACAGGATGTTGTATTAGATGATCCATAGTGACACTTCCAACTCTACAACCAGTTTCATACTCCTTTGTGCCCATTCCCTCCAAACCGTTGTGTTACACTGTGATTAAACAAACTTTCCAAATTTGCTGTTTATGACAGGGAAGGACAACCTGTGGTCCCTCAGCTATTGCTACTCCCTCCTCTCAAGCCTCATTATGCTGTATGAAACTGAAGGGAGCCAGCATCTGCAAATACCCAGCAAGCTACAGGATTCTTATTGTAAGCCACCTTGGCTTCCATCTTGGTCAAAAGGCAGAATATAGGTAAAATATATGAGCTGCCTCTCTCTCTGGGCTCTTGCAGTGTTGCTGAATCACAGCTCCCATCATCCTTAAGCAGGATAGCTGAAGGTAAGGTTAATGGAAATTGCAATCCAATAACATTTGCAGAGCTGTGTGTAGCTACCCCCCTCCACATGAGGCAAAGACTCTTTGTTGGCCCAAGCCTTCTAATTTGAATGGTTCTTTCATCAAGAGGTTGAATGTATGTGAAGCATGGGATATGGATTCTTACAATTAGTAAAGAAATACAAGCTAAGACTTTCCTGGCTCAGATGTGTTAGTTCATTGTGAAATAGGATATTCAAGAGTCAAGGCAAGTGAGAGAAAGAAATGTATATATCTGAGACTTTCACCTAATGCCAGACAGTGGTAAGATCTACCTGAGCCTTCAAGTTGAAAAGGAAGAGCTAGACTTCCACTGTAGAAGGGTCACAATAAGGCTTTCCTTATTACAATCAATGTAAGCTTGTCCTTTAATTACTCTTTTATACAGTTTAATATAGGAAAAGTTAGACATGCAAAGCACCAAAGGAAACTGTAGGGTTCACACAAGATCAGTTACAAGTCTAAGCTTTGAGTGCAAAAGCACAGGAAAGAAACAGAGATAAGAACCCTTATGTCTAACTATTGTTGTCCTCATGCCCTAAATCATCAGCGGCATCACAGTTGCAAATGACAAAGCAACTGAACATATGGGATGGCTTTTCAATTTTCCTTTCATAAATCTTTTTGGGGTAGGATGTGTTCACTGTCCTGTTCAGCAGCTTCCAGAAAAGTTGGTGAAATGCAGTTGACAAGCAAGAGGCAAAGAGATAAATCCAGCTACGGGAACGGCTTGCCTTCCGAAGGTAAATCTTGTACAAAGCTGAAAAAGGCTTGTAAGTTTTGAAGACTTCAATGAAGGGTGGGGGGGGGGGATATTGCATTCAGGTGTGCCATCATTAAGATGGAGGCCAGCTTGAACCACCTCTATCTTTCAAGAAACTCCATCAATGTAAAAAAAATTATGTCCTCCTGCATCTCTTCCGTTGGCATGCCTCAGTCTCTGAGTTGAATGAACTATCTGAATCACTTCCTGAGGAGGTAGAAAATGATGGCTGGAGCGAGCCATAGTTCATGCTCAGTACCCAGCCTAGTTTGTTATGTAGAATGTGCTTGAGTCCTGGAGGAAGAGGCAGAACTTCTAATGTGTCAACATAGTCAGGAAGTAGTTGACGGAGGCGGTAACAGCAGAGGTACTGCAGGGATGTATGGGTGGCACAGGAGCGGATGACCTTCATGCTGCTCTTGGCCGCTGTTGAGCACACCATGGGGTAGAATCTCTTGTTTTGTAGTTGTGTGGCAGCCACTCCTGTGTAGAGATATCAGGAAGGAGGCCAAGGTTAAATAACACATGCTCACAGAGAAGGAAAAAGATTAGACACCAAAACATTTAACCAATATTTCTAGCGTCTGCCCTGACACTCGTGGCGTCCTATTGTTCATGCTTAGGCCACGATATATGAAATACCTTCTCTTCCCATATCAGCCCACTGGGCATATGCAGCCTTCCACAGAGGCCTAGTTGTGTCCCAAGACTCTAGACAAGTGATTCTCAAAGCGGGTGGTACTGCCCCCACCCAGAGGCAGTGGAAAGCTCCAAGGGGGTGGTGGGGAAAAAGAGAGCAGCAGGGGGAGGCTGCGCTCAAAGTACTGTCATGCAAGGAAGGCAAGGGGAAGCAGCAGCTCTTAAGACCATGGTGGGGATGAGGACTGCATGAAACTTCTCTTTTAAGGGTCCCTTAAAAACACCAAGCAGCCCTGCTGATTGTTTCATATGGTGGTATCTCCCATTCTTTGCTTATCTGTGCAAGTTCACTCCTCTTTTGTCAACAGTGGTGCAGGGATGTAGCTGGGAGGGGGGGTTTCCATGGAGTCTGGACCCTCCTTCCTGGAGTACAATGAATGGCAAGTGCGCCCATCGTGTGCACCCCCTACCCAAAATCCTGGCTATGTCCCTGAGAGGTGGTTGGGAAACTCTTGTGAGGCTTGGGCACAGGGCATTGCATCTGTGGCTCAGAGCAGTGGCATTTTGGGACAGACTGAATGAGCAAGGAGGTACAGCATGTGGTGGCAAGGAAAAGCAGTGGCAAAGAGGAGCTTTCAAATTTGGGACCCTGCTTAAGCTTCATGAGCTTTGCTAGGACTTGGCTGGCAGGTTGGAGCTGTACTGTTGCTCACTTTCTTTGGTTTGGAAAGTCCAAGAAAAGAGGTAGCAGAAGAAACAATGTTAGTGTGTGGTGGGGGATGACTAGAAGCTGTGTGGGGAAGGTATTTCTCTGGGAAAGGAGTGAGGATGAGTATCCTGGTTTGATTCTTGGAAGGAGTACTTCACTTCAAAAGCAGTCCTGTAGTTAAAATCTCTGATTTCCCATCTATGCCAATCTCCCATCTCTGCCCCAGCAAAGAAGGATAGAGTCCCTTCTTGCTGGAGGAAAATGTGTAAAGCTGGATCCACCCTGGGGAAGAAAGATTAAGAGTCCTTCCTTGCTGGGGCAAAGCTTCACCTTGAGATCAGCAACTGAACAGCTGGCTGAGCATTAACCGAAAAGCCTTTCACCCATGCTGTCCTTGCGGTAAAGGCAAGTATGAGTGAGAGGCTTCTTGGTCACTGCTCAGCCAGCTATTTAGTCATTGCTCCCATTGGTCACCTTGGGTGCAGTAATCAAACAGCTGGCCAGCTGGCCTTCTTTTTGCTCCACTTGAAGGCCTTCCTACAAAACAGTTTATACATTTTACAGCCATATAATGGCTCCTATAGAGTACATCCTTTATAGAGCTGGGCATGGCTGAGGCAGACACTGCTGGCCAGCTGGTTACTACCATTGCAAGGGTGATGGCGGCAGTGAGAGAGCAGGCTGCCTGTCCTTCCTGTCCTGGGATAGGCATTTAGAAAGCAGAGGAGGGGGATCAGAGCCTCCAACTCTCATCCCCCCCCCATGGGGATCCCACCCCACAGTTTGAGATTAGAATTTTCAGCTATATCATGTTTAGTAAATTTAAAGAAAACTCTAATCTTACCTATACATTTTCTATTTTTAAAGAAGGTCAAAGTTCCATGCCATGTGTCCAGGTGCACTCCAATGATGGAGCCTTGGCCAAACCTTGTTGAGAAATTGATTCTGTCCCCCCTTGTGATGGAGGAGCCCTAAAACACAAAAGGCAGACAGTTACAACACATGCAATAGATTCATTTCACTCTTCTATGTATTCCTACTCTTATTTAAATTAATAAGAGTGGAAGGGACACCTCAGAGGTCATTTAATCAAACTCCACGCCAAGTGTACGATCAATAAAGCATGACATAGTAACAGCAGTATGGGTAGTCCAGTCCCTGCTCAAGTACCTCTGGTAAAAGACAACCCACCCCGTCCCAGTGCAGTCTACTCCATTTCCAAAACCTCCTAATTTCTTAATAATGTTTAGTCAAAATCTGCTTCCATGAACAATCCCATAGCTTTTCAATTTTTAAAAATGATTTCTGGCTGTTATTTTCTCTTTTGCAGACCAAAGGTACCCATATTTTCACACCTCGGGAAAGAAAAATCTCCTGCTGCAAAAGAAGAACAAAAATGCCCTGACTCTCTCCAAACAATTCTACCCGTAGTCCCTTGCTGCCCCCTTATTGAAGACTCTTTCCCCCAAATTACTATGGCGTGTTACAGACCGCCTGAAAGCAGCAGTCTGCCGGCGCTGTCATTAGCACCGCCGAGGAGCCCGTGGCCAAACCGTGACGCTCCCTGGCACCGCAAAAAAGAAGCACCAAAATGTGCACTTGCAACATTATTAGCGCCACGCAACATGCGGACGTTAAGTGTCCGCGACGTCAAAATGGCAGTGCCCATCTGTATAGGGCGCCACCATTTTGTACGTGCTCCGCGCATACTAGGGTTAGGGGCGTCCGTACTTTAAGCCCGTTTGTAACGGGCCTATGTCATGTAATTTAATTCCTTTAATCTCACCTCAAAACCCAGTTTTCAATGAAGTTTTTGGTTTCACTGCTTAAACCCATCCCGTACTACAATCAATAGTTAACTATAAATACTTCTCAGTTCAGCCTTAGCTGCATCTCCCCTCTTTTGATAACTGAATCAAATTCTTCCTTGCACTTTCCTCAGAGCAGAGATGTGTCATTGTGTACTTTATAAATGCTGATTAACAGCAAATATATGAATCATAGAGTTGGAAGAGACCGCAAGGGCCATCCAGTCCAACCCCCTACCATGCAGGAAATCCAGATCAAAGCATCCCCGAAAGATGGCCATCCAGCCTCCGTTTGAAGACCTCCAAGGAGGGAGACTCCACTACACTCCTAAGAAGTGTGTTCCACTGTCGAACAGCCCTTACTGTCAGGAAATTCCTCCTAATGTTGAGGTGGAATCTCTTTTCCTGCAGCTTGCATCCATTGCTCTGGGTCCTAGTCTCTGGAGCAGCAGAAAACAAGCTTGCTCCCTCCTCAACATGACATCCCTTCAAGTATTTAAATAGGGCTATCATATCACCTCTTAACCTTCTCTTCTCCAGGCTAAACACCCCCAGCTCCCTGAGTCGTTCCTCATAGGGCAAGGTTTCCAGACCCTTCACCATTTTAGTCGCCCTCCTTTGGACACACTCCAGTTTCTCAATGTCCTTTTTGAAGACAATCATGCAGACTTTCTATCTCTGAAATGTACTGGCAGAAGGATGGAGGAAACATGGCTCTCATATACTTGAAACTTGGCAAAACTTCAATTTCCTCATTTTTTGCCAAATATTTCTTTTTTAATGGCTAGTAATTCTGTGCAGGCAGCATCCCATTACACCGACTGTAGGGGGTGGTGCTCATCCCCGAAGAGCCAGCGTTGTTCAAAGGCAACTCCATGATCATGTGGCCAGCATGACTGCACAGAACACTGTTACCTTCCCACCAAAGTGGTACCTATTCATCTGTCTGCATTTGTATAATAATAATAATAATAAAACATTTTATTTATAGACCGCTATTCCGCAATGATCATAGCGGTGTACAGAACAAAAATGCAATACAATACAATCTCTCTCCCTCAAGAAGGTGGCTGAAGGGAAGTCTTTTCTTCTTCCAGGCAGGCCTGGTGGAGCTAGCCTGCCTTTCTCTCCCTCAAGATGGAGGATGAAGGGAGGGCTTGTCTTCTTCAAGGCAGGCCTGGTGGAGCTAGCCTGCCTCTCTCTCCCTCAAGATGGAGGATGAAGGGAGGGCTTGTCTTCTTCCAGGCAGGCCTGGTGGTGCTTTCAACCGCTCGGCTGGCAGAAGCTGCAGCTAGTGTCAGGAGTTCACCCCATCATGCAGCACTTGGGCCTTGAATTGCCAACCTTCTGATCATCAAAACTGGCACCTTAACCATTAAGCCACTGCATCTTTCTGGTACAATGTACTTAAGTACCATTAGTTAAGCACTTTTTGTGTGAGAGAGTTTCACACACTATTCAAAATCAAGTCATGTCTGTGAAAGCTGAATCACATTTCAAACACCATCACAAACTGTTATTTCATAGCATTTTGCCAAGTGGCTCACGCATTCAGCTGTAGGCCACTGGAGAAAGAACCTTCTTGAAGACTCACACATGATTATCTCTGATTATCAGCAAGCCTTCCTTTTTTACATTTACTCCAGCAATTTCTCTACAGCCATTACCTGTATAAGACAGACCCCAACTGTCTTCATCTTTGCCCAGCAGGCTGCAAAATGTGTGCCGATACTTGTCCAAATTTACATCTGATGTCCCAATTCCCACCATCTAGATAGATAACCAGTAGGAAGTGGGGGAGGAGAGTGGACCGAAAGGAAGGAAAAAAGGA
Source organism: Sceloporus undulatus (assembly GCF_019175285.1). Lineage (NCBI taxonomy): Eukaryota > Metazoa > Chordata > Lepidosauria > Squamata > Phrynosomatidae > Sceloporus > Sceloporus undulatus. The sequence goes on along the minus strand of NC_056529.1, from coordinate 34,635,803 downwards.
GGAGATTATATGAACTCATGGAATAAGCTATATATTACCTAAACAGTATCTAGTGTAAGTCTTTTGTTTACTTGAAAAAGACATTTGATTCTGTTCTAGCGACATAAAACACATTTCTTAACAATCCATACTCTGGGGAAAGTCACATGTTACCCAACAAACTTGTACACATTTTCATTCCTGGTTTTCACTGCTTTCTAAAGTAAGTTGCATTTCCGTTGCTCAGGAAATTAAAATGCTGACATACAGTTAAAATAGCTAACATTTCTTTTTCCTAGAAGAGCACATAAAGCTCAATAAAGTCTGATAGCTTAATTTCAGGCTAGTTAATCTATCCAGAAAGCTCATACTTATTATTATTAACCTTTATTTAGGAAACGCTGTCAATTTACACAGCGCTATACATACAATCTTTTTAATTAGACGGTTCCCTGCCCTCGGGCATACAATCTAAAAAGACATGACACAAAAGGAGAAGGGAGTGGTGGAGGGAAAGGGGATGAGGTCCAGCAATTCCTCTCTACCTCCGAGGCCTGGACCAAGGCAGATGGACTGGAGGAAGGGCTTGGCTTCATAATGGATGGTTAATCTTCTTCCAGGGAAAATACATACTCTCAAGTAGGATAATATATATACAATACATAGCAGTACAGGAAATGGTTCGATAAACAGGCACCAAAAGAACATCAAATAATAAGCGACAATTGTGCAATGCCTGGGAAGGCTTCTCTGAACAGGATGGTTTTCAACTCCGTTTTGAAGCTGGTTAAAGAAGTGATGGCTCTTGCTTGTGGAGGAAGAAGGTTCCAGGAGCGAGGGGCAGCAAGTGAAAAGGGGCAAATCCGGGATGGGGCAGAGGAAATCCTGGGCTGAGACAGTAGACCTTGACTACCAGAACGGAGGGCCCGCGTGGGAAGGTGAGGAGAAAGAAGGTCTGATACAACATAATGACTTTTGTTACTGTGAAAATACCCCCTTGTCCGCATTCTTTATGGGTTTTATTCCATGTTTTGAGCCAGGGAATACTACATTCATGCTTACTGATATCATCAGGATATCACTTTTGAGGTGCTGTATCGAACTACTTGCAGTCCCCAACACCGAAGAAGAGCCATAACAGCTATTCTTAAAATTAAGCCCTCCTGGGATGATGGCGATGGCAGTGAGGAAGGGGGTGCATTTCTAATTTTTGCCCTGCCCCATCATCCTTCACCACTGACCATGCTAGGTAGGGCTGATGGGATTTAGAGTTACAGTTCATTAACATCAGGAAAGCTGTATGATCCCCATGCCTACTGTGTCTGACAGTGGCTCTACAGGGATTTCTCATCACTGATTCACATGATCCGTTCAGCCACATATGTCCAATATGGAACCTTAGACTTCCAAATTTGTGCTCTGTCACTGTGATATGATTCTGCCTCAGCAACAACCTGTATATGAACATCATTGGATACACCAGTCTCAGCCATCCAGCACTCACACAGAGGCAAAAATTGGGGAACACTCGTACTATGGGAGGACATGAAACAGCTTCACATGCATATAACAATGTGGAGGTTACTGTGCGTATGCAGATCATGGCTTATTCTTAATGGTATATTCTTAATGCTGAGAATACACAACCATATTAAGAACATATATAAGAATATATATTACTATGATCAAACATCTGGAGAACCACAGGATTCCCACCTCTGGTATAGAGCCATTAAACTGTAGATCTATGAATGAAACCTACAGTATTGTTTGGTTAAACTGCCCGACACACCTATTCATTTTGAATTAACATACCATGTCAGTGCCGTAGACTGGTGAAGTCATCTTGATTTCCCAAAAGTGCTGCCCCTCTGCAAGTTCCTTGTTCCCTCGGATGGCAGCAGTGCCACAGCTGTAGTCCATGTGGAAATTCACCTTGCGGTTATCACAGGTCAAGAGTGTTGCAGTTGATTTGTTCAGATCATCCCATACCCAATCAAAGTCTGGGGAAAAGATGTAGAAGATAAATGTACTGGGTCTACTATCATGTGCATGTCAACTAGTAATTTTTTTCTTTTCATTCTGGATGTAGGGACAGACATTTTACCAGAATGACAAGACTCCTTTGAGAAGAGAAATGGACTGAATATTCAGGGTTTGAACTCTTAACTTCTAGGGCCTTAATCAATCTCTACATTTTATTTCTCTGCTTCAGAGCTTCAGTTTTCACATATCCCACATGACTGTTTTGTGCTGCCATGTTGCTTCAATTCAACAATAAAAGAAGAAACTGCAGAATTTCCTTACATTCATCTTCTTCTCCACACTGACAATCTATGATCCGGTGGATGGCATGAGGGTTAGAGCAGAATGGAGATCCATTTTGGCTCTCACAGTTACAGTATGACTCTCCAGTCACAGGGATTGCTGTGGGTATGGAAGGCAACAGAGAGGGAAATTCTGGCTCTGAATCAGAATCACTATGCTGCAGAAGGAAAGAAAAAGATAGTCAATCCCTCCCTTCAGGAAGGTTCCCAAGGATCCTCAAAGTAAGTATTTTGAAACATGCTTTTTACTTTAAGACATCAGCTGGTATTGTTCACTGTGACTAGTGTCAATCATGCCCTATTTGAGACTTGTGGTTCAGTGGTCCCCAAGATTACCCATGAAGAATGGCTCCGGGGGGAAAAGCCTTTGCCTCCACCCCATCTGCTTGTTCTCACATTTCATTTCTCAGGAAGTGATGAAGGAAAGAACCAAGTAATAGTGACTTACACATGTAGCTACAAACTATGGCAAAACACAGATTTGACTATTTAGTTCTTAATGGTAAGAAGAGAAGACAAGACACTTAACATAGTAAGTAGGACTGGTCTTTATCTATTCTGATACCTTAGTACTGTTATTTTTCCTTACAGACCTTTGCATTAATACACTGCTTAATTTATTTCATTTACAAGATGATTTCAGTGGTTCCCTCCTATGCACTTGGGTATAAAATCTAAATTTTAAATTTGGGTTTAGCAACTGCTCCCCTGGTTCTTGGGCATAGACCTTTCCTTGTTTTACTGACCAAAAACCTTTCAACTGGAGCTATCTTGGAGTGAACCAACAACCTTATGCACAAAAAACATATGCTTTAACACCAAGCTAGAAGACTATCCAGTGCTCCCACTCACTAAACATTTGAAAACAACAGTGGTGGTTCCTTCTGCAGGAGCCCTACAAGACTATAAGGTACAGCATCTATTTCTTTTACTTAAGTGGAAAATAAGGTAGCGAACCACCCCAATTTTAGCAATGTGAATAGTGGCAATGGCTGAGGGAGGATGGGACTACAAAACAAAAGTATAGGAGCACATGTTGCCTACAAGCCATGTATTATCCACCTGTGATCTAGTATAGAAACATATACAGTCAGCTTGCCCCTTATGCGGGGATCCGTTCCAGATCCTCCCCACCCCCCCATGTAAGGGAAACTGAGCGTATGCTCAAATCCCATTAAGGATAATTGGGCGCACTTCCGCACCGCAGTATGCTGTACATGCCATGGGGGCGTGCCCCATTGTTCCTATTGGGGCTTGCCTTCCATGTGAGCTCAAGCCTGCGGATGGGATGGGCCAATTGTACTCATTAAATTTACCACAGATTCTAGTTTAATTTATCTTGGTTAAATAAATGTCGCTAACTGCTGGATCAATTTGCACATCACTGCTAAGAGTTTTGGCCAGAAGTAAGACTAGGCAAAAATCTGAAGTGATCACATGCTAACAGTTTACCTAACAAGACTAGCAGTCTCAAGTATCCAAAAACAATGGGTCTTCAGACAGCAGTCTTGTAGATGAAACAGCCATCTATCCTACCTGTCCATCAGAATCGTAAGACCAACCATGGGGCCCAGAAGGCAATGCCCGCGAATCTCCGTCACGGCATACCCCACTTAGGACATAGTGCCAAGCTCTGTTGCTGCGCACACGTCGAGCCATAGTGCCTTTGAAGAGGTAATCTGGAAGACAAACCAAGATGTGTCATCTTAAAAGATTATCAGCCAACCTTTCCTTGCCTATCCTATTAACTGCACAACAGGAACAAGGATCCTTTCTTCAGAGAGCCCTTTATTATTTAGAACACCTAATGAGTACTAAGGATTCCACACCGCCGCCTAAATAAGGAGATAAAAGTAATACTGGAAGAGGTAATAAGATGGAAATCCACAGGGTGACCTGAGCCAAGTCATATTTTTTTAGCCTCAGACGGAAATTCCTTCTGAACAAATCTTGCCAAGAAAATCCCATAATAAGTTTGCCTTAGGGTCACCATGAGACTCAGCATGCTGTAGTGCATTGAGTGTTTGATTCCCTGCTTGGCCAGGGAAACCCACAGAGTGGACCAGGGCAAGTCATGCTCTCTCAGCCTCATGGGAGGTCAATGGCAAACCTCCTCTGAACAAATCTTGCCAAGAAAACCCATGACAGATTCACCTTAGGGTTGCTATAAGTCAGAAACAACTTGAAGACACACAACAAAGGGTCACCATAAGTTGCAAACAACTTGAACTCACGCAAAAACATATGCAAGGTAAGGTCCTTTATGAAAGTTACTTTGTAAACATGAGCCAGCCACTATCTTGCAGACTAACCTATTTTACAGTACTATTATAAGTGCCACCTTGAACTCTTGGGAAGAAAATTGGAAGACAGTTTTACTATGTAAGAAAAAAATGGACACGCATAAGGAATAACATTTGAGGAAAGATCAGTACAGTTGGCCCTCCTTATCCATAGATTTTTTTATTCAACCATCCCCAACTTGAAAATATTCAGAAATATATACATTCCAATAAGCAAACCTTGATTTTGCCATCATATATAAAGAACACTGTTTCACTGTATCATTGTATATAATGAAACTTGATCATCCACCTATTTTGGTATCCACAAGGGTCCTGGAAACAAACTCCAGCAGATACAAAGGGCCCACTGTATACAGATTGATGAAAATGAGAGAGAAGCGAGAGAGAGAATTTGAGGGAGAAACTGACAATTAAAAAGAAGCGAGGTCAGAACAAAGAAGAAAGTCATTTACACAGAAAGAACAAGGGAATAGGGGGAAATATTTGGAAGAACAAAGATTCAAAGAAATACTGACAAGACTGGATGGAAGTTGATATAACCAACATATAACAGTCATAAAATGTAAGATATGTTGAAAGGGGGGAGAGTCATCGACAAGGAATTAATTAAGAAGTAACTATAGTTTGGTTCCCTCCTTGTGATGTAATGCTTGTTTGTTTTAAGTATATTGTTATGTGGAATTTATAATACAGTATATGTCTTATGGGTCCAAACAGACAGGCCAAAATAAAGCTACTTTGAGTCACTTTGGAGGTATGCTGTTTAAATGATGCATGAATCCTAAAAGGCCAGAAGCCACGCCAAAGCCATGCTCTTGTCCTAAGGACTGGAGTGCAGCTTTGGCACAGCTTCTGGCCTCTTAAGATGTGTGTGTCATTTAAACAGCATACCTCCAAAGAGACCCGGAGCAGCTTTATTTTGGCCTGTCTTTACGAGCCCATAGTTATTTAAACTGATCACTAAAATGAAAATCATAATAAAGTTGTAGGCTAGTCAAAGATAATTTCATCCCTGGATACATTCTGGAAGAAGTTTTGAATAAAATGTTGGCTGAAACATGTTGAACAGCTCTGCTTTTTTGTTGTGTAAGAACCAATCCCTATCTTTCCACGTTATTTCTGCCTCTGGTACAAATTTTTGTGTTGAAGAAGTCATGCCCAGGAACACACCCACTTTATTAAATGAGGTATACCTGTATATATACACCTGTGTGTGTTTATCCATAATTGTCTCAGCTAGTTGTTTACATCAATCATGTTAGATTGGTCAAACACAGGATATGATGCTGTAGTCATTCTTAAGGAATCATGTTTTGACAAACAGTAGTGCTCAGAGGAAGAGACGAACAAATGAATGCATTGCTCAGCTTGTTTGTTTCACCAAATATCTTGACTCTCCATCAGTCACAAATACAAGTAGCCAAGACAAAATGTGGTGAGTTGCCTCTGTCCACAGACATACATACATCTCTCACTGAAATAAAATATGCAGCCAGTCATAGTAGAAATTTAAAGACAAAGCCATTTTAGTCCAGCTCAACATAAAAAGAGATAAGCAAATCTTGCATCACCTTTGAGACTTACTTCATCAGATATGGTGCATCTGACAAAGTGGATCAAAGTCCAAAAAAGCTTATGCTAGAAATGTCTTTTCTCAGTCTCAAAGGTGCTGAAGGAAGCTGGAATTGTGTTCAGAGGACGGTGAACAAAATGGTGAAGAGTCTGGAAATCATGTCCTATGAGGAGCAACTTAGGGAGCTGGACATGTTTAACCTGGAGAAGTGACAACTACAAGGTGATATGATAGCCCTGTTTAAATATTTGAAGGGATGTCATATTGAGGATGGAGCAAGCTTGTTTTCTGCTGCTCCAGAGAATAGGACCTGGAACAATGGATGCAAGCTCCAGGAAAAAAGATTTCCCCTCAATATTAGGAGGAACTTCCTGACAGTGAGAGCTGTTTGACAGTGGAACATACTCAAAGTGTGGTGAAGTTTTGGGGTTTTAAACAGAGGCTGGATGGCCATCTGTTGGGGAAGCTTTGATTGTGAGTTTCTGCATGGCAAGGGCTGGAATGGATGGCCCTTGTGGTCTCTTCCAGCTCTATGATTCGAAGAAGGATTCCTGTATATCTGCCCCCATTATATCACCTCAGATCTTAGGTGTCCCGTCTTTGAACTGGAAAGGAGGGAAGAAAGAAACAGAAAAGGGCAAAGGCTGGTTGTCAACTCGCTCAGCTGCTCAGTCGACCCGTCCCCAGAGTGGAGCAGCCATAGGGAGGCAAAGCTCTTGCTCCATCAAGTAACCATTTTAACATATTTTGATGTATTCAGTTGGCCTCTTCCTACCCAGACAGATTTCCAGAGACCTAGAAGGACGAGACCACAAATGCTGTCCAAGCTAATAGGCATTTGATATCCCATTTCAATCCTGCTCATCGCTGGCATTACGTAAGAAACACTAGGATTAACATAATGTGATTAAGGCTACTCAGCTCAACGATCACATAACCACTCCTGGCAACTCAGCTGGCTGGCAAATGAGTTGCCCTATGAAGAATGAGATGGCTAGAAACAAACTTTGTCATTTTAGAAGAGCCAATAACTAAAGCCAATTTTGGCTAAGCATGAATGGAAAGCGGGCGGAACACAAGAACTGCCACAATAAAGACCCTGTGCCACAAGTGCAGGACCTTTGGCCCTCCAGTTGTTTTGAACTTCAGCCTCCACCAGTATAACCAGTGGTAGTGACTTATGGGAGTTACCATTCAAACCATCTGGGAGGTAGGAGATTAGTCGCCACTGCTATATGGTAGACACAATACTTTTCCTTGTGCAAAAAATAAGGTTTGCTTTTCACTTCAGACAAACAAATGTGTCCTTAAACAGATGAAGCATGAACTCTCCTGGGAAGCCAAGATGACCAAACTGAGGCTGTCATATTTTGGCAACATCATGAGAAGGCACGATTCACTGGAAGAGTCATTAATGCTAGCAAAGGTAGAAGATCTTAGACTGTGCACCCTAAGCAGGCTTTTTTGTTTCTATGTTGATATTTGCTATGTACAGTGCTGTGTAAACTTACATCACTTTATAAACAAACCTAATAATAATAATAATAATAATAATAATAATAATAATAAGATGATGGTGGTGGTGGTGGTGGTGGTGGTGGTGAGAAGGAGAACAAAAGCCAGGTGGACAGACTGCAGGACATGAGCAGGACTTAGAAGGACAGGGGGTCTTGGCAATGTCCCATCCACAGGGTCGCCATGAGTTGGGCTGACTCAAAGGCAGCTAACAAAGACAATTTTGATAACCTAATTCAAGTTCTGCCACTTGTCCCTTTCCTACAGATTCACTGAAAGGGCTGAAGAACTACAGGCCTTCCCTCTCTTACAACAGGTCCACACTGGCCCAGTAAAAACGGAAATGCAAAACAAGGTACACATACTTCTCAATGTCTACACACCAGAAGTTCCCAACCTTTCCGACTCACGGAGCTCTTTTTAGAATCAGCTTCTATGGCGGAGCCCCTAAGAGGCCTACCCTATGTCTTACAGGTTAATGGTGTTTAGGAATAGTGTTAAGTACTGTTTCTTAATCTTTAATTTCATTCTAGCCTGACGAAGAAGAGCTCTCCCTCCAATGCACCTGAAGGGAGGGAAAAGGCAGGCCCAATTCCATCAAGCCTAGACTGAAGAAGAGCCCTCCTTCCATGCCATTTGTCATCATCCAGCCTGGGAGGGAGGGGGAAGGTAGGCCTGGCCTAGAGTAAGAAGATGATCCCTCCTTCTCTGCCACCATCCAGCTGAGAGGGAGAGAAAGGCCAGACAGCTCTATCAGGACAGCCCTCCCTCCAGTCCATCTGCCTTGGTCCAGGCCTCAGAGGGAGAGAAGAATTGCTGGACCCGATCCCCTTCTCCTTTTGCGTCATGTCTTTTTAGATTGTAAGCCTGAGGGCAGGCCCTGAGAGCCTTTAATGATAATAATAATAATTAATATGTCCTACTTCTTCCAAGGATCGAAGCAGGATTACATCATTAAAATAATACAACGCAACTGAACAGTCAGTAAAATACTAATACTGAATTATGCATCCCTATTAGTTCCTTAAAATCTCCAAACATCAATTCATGTACCATCATGCTTAGAGAGGGGGGTCTTAATCATCATCTCTATACCAAATCAATCAAGAAATCCCATTTCCATTTCTTCCGTTTCCCTTGAGCAGGGGTAGGCAACCTATGACCCGCGGGCTGGATCCGGCCTGGAGAGGCCTTGGGACTGACCCCAGCCCGGTCCTGCCGCCGATTGCCGCCGGGGCCTTTGGCCTCTCGCGCGAGGGGCCTTTGGCCTATCAGGAGGTGGTGGTCAAGGGGGGCAATTGTCTATAGAAACCTCAGAAACATGCATTTATATTAAAAAAAATTAAAAATCAGCAAATTTTTTCGCATGTCCTCCATTTTTTAAATAAAAAGTGTGCTCCATTTGAAAATTTTGTCCAACATTTTTCCCGGTTTATTTATATATATAATTTTTAAAATTGTTTAATTATTTACTTTTTGGCTTTGGCCCCCAGTTGTCTGAGGGACAGCAGCCCGGCCCCCGGCTCAAAAGGGTTGCCTCCCCCTGCCCTTGAGCGGCCGTGGAGCCCTTGGGAAGGGCAGGCAGAGCCCCAAGGGCCCCTCAGGGCAAAGGCTGGGAGCCCCTGGTCTTCACTATCCATTCTTCTGGAAGTTTTGACCGAACTATAAACTACAAAGCAGCAAAATAGAAACGACTATAAAAACCAGCCCTCTAAAATGCGCAGAATAAGAGAGAGTTGGGAGAGACTTCAAGGGCCTTGAGATCCAAGCCCTCAAACAAATAAGTCACGAAGCCACACAACAACCACCATCCCAGTTTCTTAATCTTTAACAGCCAGATTGGTCAGGATAAATCAGTATCATCATCATCATCATCATCATTTGCAACCTGCTTTTTCACCAAACCACTCAGAGTCTAAAGACTTAAGAAAATGCCAGTTCAAAAGGGATGGAGCCACTGCAAGACTCAAACAGGCCATGTGTTTAAAAACAGACTCCAGCTCAAAAGGAGGACGGAAAGGGCTCTGGCAGCAGCTCTGAGACCATCTGAAAGGGATGCTTCTATGCTTCCTGGACCTGAGCCCACTTCCTCAGATGCCTGGGGCTGAGTGCAAAGTCCAGGGAAGGGCCTTCCTAGAGGTCGGTGTGTGAGGGACGCAAAGGGCCCTCCCTTCATGGGAGCCACTTGGACTGAGGTGAGGCCCCACTGGCTCTGGCTTTAGAGGCTCTCTCTCCCTTCCTTTGGCGTTAGAGGAGGGGAGAGGGGCCGAAGGTTTCCTGCGTCTGTCTGGCAAGAAGGAAAAGGGCCACAGGAGGCAAAGGTCTGGGAGGCGGCGGCGGTTTGGGCTCCCGGCATCCCCCAGAGAGGAGGATGGGCCTTGCTTTCAGGCGGGGGATGCTGGGACGAGCCAACAGTGCAGTGCAGCAGCGAACAAGGCCAATGCGATGCTAGGCTGCATCAATCGGAGTGTAGTGTCTAGATGAAGGGGAGGAATAGCGCCCTGGCACAGAGTTCAAAAGGATGCGGGGAAACTGGAGCCATGATGCCTCCAAAGGAGTCTCCTTCGCTGGAGGCCTTGAAGCAGAGGCTGGGGCGCTTCGACCGACTGACTGGGAGTCCCTGCATGGCGGGGCCAGGGCCCTTCTGGGGCTCCTTCCAACTCTATGATCCTTTGCCCCCAAATCGCTCAGGCGAAGAAGACCCAGGCCCTCCATATTTACCCAGCCTCCTTCGCGGGAGCTCCCAGCAGGCACCGCGGCGGGGAAACGGGAAGCGAGGCCAAGGGTCCGCAGAGACATGGAAGTGGGGCCTGTCTCCTTCTGCCTTTCCCTCAGGAAGCGGCCGAGAGCCGACCCTCCTTCCGCCTCCGACGCCTTTTCCGCCTCTTCCTCAGGAGCAGACCCGCAAGCCCCGCCCCCCGCGCCCATTGGCCGCTCCTCTCCATGCCCCGCCTCCTACTAGCCTCACTCCTACTCCTCGCTCCGCCCACAAGGGCCATCTCGGTTCCTGATTGGACGCCGCGGTCGCCAGCCGCGGTCGCTGCCTCGGCTGACAACACGACGCCTCATTGGTCAGCCCAGGCTCAGCCTCGCGTCCTCCCTCGTCTTCTCTGATAGGACGGAGGGAGCAAAGGAGGCGGGGCCCTTCCTTAAAATGTAGGCTTCTCATTGGGTGAGGGATACGTCGTGGTGAGAACGTAGCGCCCGCCCTCGCCCCAACGGCATTCTCTTTGGGCCAGGATATTGTCAATCATTGGTGGGAGGCGGGACTGACAGCCCCTGTTGCCTGGTCAGTGTTTGTGTCACTCAAGGCGACAAGGAAGGAAGGAGCGTCATCATGGAGAAGGCGACAGAAGGTGAGCGAGAGTTTCTATCCCGCTTTGGCTGCGTCCGCACTGCAATCAGTCAGTCAGTCAACACACTCCTTCCCTGGATGGCCCTCTGTCACTGGGATGCTTTGAGTGAGAGTTCCTGCCTGGCAGAAGGAGGAGGGGCTGGGCTGGGCCAGGGCCCTTCTTGGGTCTCTTCCAACTCTAGGGCTCTATGAGCAGCACAGTCCAAGAAAGAGGAGCAAAAGGGATCCGACAGAACAGGCCCTGATGCAGTGGCTAGTCCCAACTCTCTCGCTCCCGCTTCTCTTCTTCTTCCTTGCCCCGTTTAGCTCTCTCTGTCCTCTTGTCCCTTCCAGAGAGAGGCAACCTGGCTGGCGTTCAGCACATTGTTCTGGTGCTCTCAGGAAAAGGGGGAGTGGGGAAGAGCACCATTTCCACACAGCTGGCGTTGGCTCTGCGTGGGGCTGGGAAAAAGGTAGGTCCTGCTCCGTTATTTGCAGTGGTACTTAGTGACACATAGTATGCCTTCCTGGTGGCGTTTTTGGCCTATTCTGCTCCATAACAGCGTGGCACAGCCATTAGGGCAGCCATGCCACATCTACAAGGTTGGCACCATTTTACCTGCCATGAGTCAGTGCTACAGAGCATGGAAAGGCCTCTTCAATAGCCCTGTAATTCCATGTTGTGGCTTCCTTGATTGAATCAAGGAGCCTGTAATGTAGTCTCCCCCTTTAGCAAGCATGATCCTATTTCCTCACGGATCGTGTCATCTCCTGATACAGCCACAGCACAAGAGCCTCAGTTTGGCTTCCAGATAGTTTGGCCTTATTTGTCCTTTTAAACTGATGTGTCTTTTAACTGCCGCTGTTTGTTGATTGTCATCGTTCTCCGCCTCGATCCATGTGTTGAGGTGGATAAGAAATCAATATTACTATGGAGAGGAAAACAACACTTTAAGTGAGGTTTGAGCATGCTGATCAAGCATGGAATAATGATTGAATGTCAGGGCAGGAGGGATCAGCGCCTCAGAGAGAGTATCTTAGAACATTTCTGCATGGGGCACAGAATAGGAGTGTGTTACTGTCAGAGTGAGACCAGAATCTCAGAATCAATAGCACTTCATTGATAGCCCCAGAATCAGCAATTCCACATCACTCAGCTTCATAGCTGAGACTGACCCCTCCCAGCCAAGCCAATGCCTAAAAGCCCCCTTAGCTGAACTACTCCTCCCCAGCAAAAGCCCGCGCAAGAGAACCCCTCCTCCCCCTCACTGGTTCCCATCCTCCATGACTCCCCCCTGAGCTCCTCCTCTCCCATAACTGAAACTGCATTCCTAGCCCCTGAGAGCCAGGCCCTCAAGGACACCAGATAGCACCACCTGGCCCCACTTAGCACTACCCATCTCTGTCTCTAAAAGCCTATGCTGAAGCATATCCCATCCCCCATTATCCACAGATTCTAACCGTTTCATTGCTCCTTCTTCTTTCAAGATCCACTTAATATTATCTCCTACCTTAGCATTCATCACCACTTGCATCGGAACTATCACGCAGTTTGTTGGCCAACCTTTACTGATCAGGTTTGTACTGATCCATTGAAAAGTTTGTGAAGAAGGCTTCCTGTTTATATTCCAATGCAGGTTGGGATCCTGGATGTGGACCTCTGTGGCCCCAGCACCCCTCACATGCTCAATGCGCAGGACCAAGAGGTTCACCAGTGCGACGGCGGCTGGGTGCCAGTCTTCATTGACCAGGACAAAAGCATTGCCCTCATGTCAATTGGCTTCCTTCTGGAGAAGCAAGATGATGCTGTCGTATGGAGAGGACCAAAGAAAAATGGTACAAAATACTTTGGGCTTTTGTATTCCAAAAGAACAGATCTCTTATGATGATGAGACATAAAGCTAATCTCTGCAGGAACAGAAAAGGATTGTAAAACCCAGGGATGAAGCATGGAATGACCAAAAAGCTAGTTCAAATCAAAAGTTGAGTCACAGCCACTCTTGGTTTGTTGTTGCTGTTGTTGTTATTTGCTGGGATTTTTCCATGCCATGAGGCTGATTGCATGGAAAGAAAATTGGCATCCCAGACTCACCATGGTTGCCTTCCCCTGCTTTGAGCTGTTGATCTGAATTAGAAACTGGTGGATAGCAGTACAGTACCAGGCGCAAGTCCCCATTTATTGTTTTTGCCCAGGTTTGGTAGGTATAAGATTGCAGTGTTAACACTGCTGCATTGCAGTTATAATTACCACCACAATTAGTCCCAGTAGGTGATACATATGAAATAGTCCATTGTGAAGGTTTTTTAATGTTCCTAGTCAAAGAAAAGAAAGGAGAACCAGCTTTTGTATCTTCTTAGAAATGTATTCATCATCAGTCAGCAAAGCAAGTGGCTTTACTTGCACTGCTACACATATTGAATAAGAATGCCCTCCATGCCAATAGTTCTCATCCTGGATCTTTGGCCAGCATTCACAGCAAGGGAAAGGACAGCAGCAAGATTATTGCCATAGCGCCATGTGATGCTGTTTGTGTGGCATCAAGAAATGTGGAGAATGGTTGCTAGACTCTACTGCGTTCTTAGCCAAAATTATGTATTTTCCATACACTAATGTGTGCCTGTTTTATAGCTTTGATCAAGCAGTTCGTCACTGATGTCACCTGGGGAGAACTCGACTTCTTGGTTGTAGATACACCCCCCGGAACGTCTGATGAGCACATATCCGCAGTAGAGGCTCTTCGGCCTTATAAGCCTTTAGGGGCAATTCTGGTTACAACACCACAGGTAATGCCTCTGACTTGGCTTCTGCACTGTTTTTATCTATCTATTTATTTCATTTTCATGCCGCCTTTCTCCCAAAAAGGGTCCCATGGCAGCTCTCAATATAAACACCTGAATTTTAATTTTTTTGAAAAAAAAACACAGTTAAAACAGTATTGTTTTCTCTATTAGTTTTGCTAAACATGCTGAATTGATTGATTTAGGTAAACATAGATGGAGAAAGAAATAAAAGCAACTACAGTACAGACCACCTAAGTACGAAGAGGTGGACAATCTTTTCTGAAACAAATCTCCAAGATCAAGAATTAGTACTTATGGGAGACGTCAACTTCAATCTGATGGGAGACTAATGCTGCAAAGCTTAGACTCTCCAACAAATCTGATGTGCCTTGTAGATAATTTCATGTTTCAGTTTCCAGACACCAAACCTCTGTTGATGCAGCCTAGAATCACATTGGGTTTTTTAGCTGCTGCATCACACTGTTGACTCATGTTCAACTTGTGGTCTATTATGACTCCTAGATCCCTTTCCCATATAGTCTTGTTAAGCCAGGTGTCCCCCATCCTATATCATATGACTGTAAGAAGCCACATTGTGAACATAATATCTCTTCCGTATTCCAAGTATTCAGGGGGTATATGACATTTGAAAACATGGCTTCAGCACCATATCCACACTTCCGCGATTTCAAAGGTGCCACCAGATGATCCTCCTGTGCCTCCAATTCTTTGTGGGAAATTTAGGGACAGCTGCACAATGAGGACTGCTTACCTGTCCATTCCCTTCAGTGGGAATTTTCACATGGAGGTGCTTGACCTGGCTGACATCCTCTTCTACTTCCAATCCAAGAGGTTTTTGCCACTTTCCCCACAAACCGTAACATCTAATTCTCTTCTTTTTGCAGGCAGTGTCTGTGGGAGATGTGAGACGAGAACTGACATTCTGCAAGAAGACAGGATTGCGGGTCCTTGGGATTGTGGAGAATATGAGTGGCTTTGTCTGCCCACATTGTTCGGTGAGAGGCAGCAGCCAAACCAAACTTTACACATGCAACTTTAGCTAATGCCGGTGGCAAGTGTGCAGATTTTTTTCCAAGTTGTTGAAGGCAGTAGAAAACACAGTTGCCTGCACTTGGTGCTTCAGTTCACTTTAATCAGATTAAACAATATCTTTCCCCCAATAATTTACCTGGAACAGATACTAAGCTAAATGACGCGTAATTTCTTTACTCTGTTTTGAAAATCAGTGTTACCTGTCTATCCTTTGGTGCAGATCCGTATCTTAGGGGCATCCTATATATCCTGGAAGCTAAGCAATTTGAATACAGTTTTTAAATACTGTGTATACTTGTGTATAAGTCGAGGGCAAAACTTGGGGGCATGTAACAAAGGTTGTAAAGGATGAAGCAAAGGTAAACAGTGCTAAAGAACTTTAAAATTCCAGCAAGTATAACTAATTGGGTATACCCTAAAGGTTAGATAGATGAGTAGGGAACTATGGTAAATGGTGCTCCTACCCTGATTCAAAAGGAACCTGTCCCCTTTGTATAGATCTGGTTTGCCCAGGAATATCCTCCAGTGCATAACAAGTCTAAACCGCCTCATTCCTACATCATTGTTTCATCTTTGCATTGGAACTCCTTGCCTAACTGGTTCTGTGCATAAAACAAGGACCTGGTTTTCAACCTCCTTCCTAACAACTACAGCAATGTGTTGTCATATAATAGGTCAAGAGGAAAAGGAGACTGGTCTCCACACACTTTTTGATGGTCTGAATTTATTCTTAAAAAGCCCAATGCATTTTGGCCTATACATGAACTGATCAGCCTTCTTCAGGGGCTACATTAAAAATAAATACAAATGCACATATTAGCTTAAAATATTTTATAAAGGCACAACACATAAATAGAAATATTATGCTTATAAACTATCTTGAGGATATTTGATTTATTTATACGTTTTGGCAGATGGTCGGAAATGTGGGAGGGCCTAGAGAATGGGATGGGATCAGTCATTTTGAGCAGCTCCAACACTTTGCATCAGACCTCAGGTTTTGGATGCTGGAAAAGAAAGTTCATTATGATGAAGAAGTAGAAAGGGTTTTTGGGTTGACATCTTTGACACCAAGAGGTCTGGATCTCATTTCAACTAATGTAAGGCCATCCCATCCCACACATAAAAACCCTAAACAGAATACAGAGACAAGTGTCCAAATAATACAACCAAACAGTCATGATCCCACCTCTGTCCCCTCAGAGACTGATATGGAAGGATATTTGTCAGTCCAACAAAGGATGGAACCATTCCTTATATCGTAGACCCCATTCGTCATGATTGCAAAGCAGACATCACTTTGGGAAAGGGATGATACTACAACATCCCAAAAGCATCCTTCATTAATCTCATTGTTATCTCATTATTCACATCAGGAATGGGAAGTCCTGTGGCCCTTCAAATGCCAATAGACTCCACAAGATAACTCCAAATGATGACCAAATCATCAAGGATGCTGGGATCTGTGGCCCAGCAACTCTTGGAGGATCACAGATTCCTCAGCTCTGGTTTACATTCTTTCCATAAAGTATCTATTGCCACCTGTCTCTGCAACCAAGCTTCTTCTTTTATTCCAGGAATGCACAAATCTCTTTTCCAAAGGAGGTGGACAAGAACTGGCTGATCATGCTGGGGTGCCATTCCTTGGTGAGTACTTTAATGAATCCACGATCGCCTTAGAAAAGGTTTAAAGAGGAAGGTAACAGAGATGGAGATAATAAAGAAGCGGAATAGGGGACCTGTTAATAAGTTTTTGTAATAGGAGATGGTGCAAAAATGACTTTTTTGGAGTGGTTTGGATATGCTGTAAGCAGAACGTTGGTCATGATTTAATTTTTTTAATCTAATATTCTCTCACCTAACGATGTTCAAGTTGTGTTAAGCCCACTAGTTATGAGATATAATAATTACCTTAATTTCAGGTGCGCCACGGTTTCTTTCATGGTATTAGTTTTGCGACCAAGTAACCATACTGTCATAGTATTACACACTTCTTTAATAGAAGAAAAAAAGCACTTACTTAGAAAATAAGATGAGGATGTTAAAAGAAATGAAAAGAGGAATACTGTACAAGTAAGCTGTAGAAGATCACCTATATGATAAGAAATTTGTATAAGGGGTGAACTTTTTTTGGGGGGGGGAAGGAGGAAAGATTATTCTTTGTAGAATATTGGAGAATTTGCAACTATGCTTTTTAATGTTCTTTGTCTTTGTAACGCAACCCTGGTGGACAAGCATATTTAGGATCATGGATCATGGCTTTTTTCTCTTTACCAACCTAGCATCCAGAAAATTTGAATACACAGTAGTATATTAGTTGCACCAAATGATGGGGCTGATAGTGTTATGGTGCGTCCATTTACTATTTATTTCACCTCTGTACTTGAAATCTCCCACCTTCTGTAACTTTTTGCAACTTTGCCCCCTCACATAGGTTGTGTGCCCTTGGACCCGCAGCTCAGCCAGAGTTTGGAAGCAGGCAGAGACTTCCTCCAAGAATTTCCTAAGAGTTTGGCCTTCCCTGCGCTTGCCAGTATCGCCCAACATATTTTGACTGCAGCATCCAGCTCCTGAAGTGAGAAACGAGGCAGGAATCTACTCCCACAATGCCTCCTTTGGGCATGAAGGAACTCAACAAAGCAAGAGAAGCAGTGAATTTGGAAGAGGCTTGATTTGATCCAAGCAGCTTGCCTGCAGCTCTGTTTCCCTTCTGGATGAGTGGCTGTAATGTCTGCACAGACCATTCTTTAGATCATTTTGAACTTTGCATTTAGCATTTCAGCTGGCAGTAACAGTATAGTCAGTTCCTGTTTTGGTCCAACAGGCTAGAAACTCATTCATAATTCATAATCACACAGAGCTGGGTATTACTAGTGGGACTGTGAGACATTTGGTACTCTTGCTCTTGCCCTCTCTCCACCACCTTGACATTTATTATTATTATTATTAACTTTTATTGAAGCCTTATGTGTTCAGTTGTTATCCTAACAAAAACCTTACTCATTTGTGTCACATGGAAATTGGTGCTCTGGAGAATTAATTATGACTCAGGGAATTTTAGGTACCCAACATCTATTAAACAGGATTTTGTTGCTATTGTGGTGTGTACATGTTTGTCCCATTTTTTTTTAGTTATGCGTGAATGATATTGAATCAATGTCTTTCCACAAAAAGCAGTAGCAATAGTTTTTACATTTCTATGCGGCTTTATAGTAAACTCAGCACTCTCTAAGAGGTTTACAATCTGTAATCCAATTGCTCCCAACAAGCTGGGTATTCCTTTACCGACCTACGAAAGAATGGAAGGCTGAGTCAACCTGGAGCCCTCTGGGATCGAATTCACAACATTGTGGCTACAGTACCAGCATTTAACCATCGCACCACCAGAGAACTAGAATTTCATTCTTGGACTGCCAGCTTGTCTTATCTGAACTGCAGCCTGAAATGTATATATAAAGGAAAGATGTCTGCCTTTTGATTGGCCTTGACTGCTTCCCAAGTGCTAAATCAGTTTTACTGTGTTCAGTGTAATATATTAATATATCTTCTTGAAGAGATGGAGACCTGTGGTCAGTGTCTGCTTCAGGTCACCATTTCTTTGTCGCAAAGGCAGTTGTAAAATTCTGTGTTGAACTAGTAGTGGGAAAGTTTTTTCCTCTGGGTACAATTCAAAGGGAAGTTCTGCAGAGATAGGAAATGTATGGCCCTCCAATATTGGACTGCAGCTCCCTTCCTTCACCATTGCCTATACTGCCATGGGTTTATGGAAGCTGCAATCCAACAACATCTGGAAGGACGTATGTTTCCCAAGACTTGGTCTGTGGCACATTCCTAATTGAAACGAATAAGGTGCACAAGAACATTTTAGAACTTGCACAGAGGAAGGGGCCACTTTCTTGGACCCTCTAGTTCGTAGGCAAATATTGATGTACTCTGACTGAATTAAAGAGCAACACATTATTACATATTTGTCGTAATGTGTTTATTGTTACTGATGAGTACTCGCATTACTCTCAATTATATATATATTTAAATTTTACCAAAAATATAATTAAAGAAGACTTCCCCAAGCCCTCCAATTAATATTTCTCAGATGGCTATATGACCTTCTACATTAATGTATCTTTATGTATTCCTAGCTATGTAGCAGAGGCACTAAGAAACCCAGTTACTGAATTATGAAGATGTGCAATGCTTAGCGGAATTGATGTGTGCAGATCATGTTGAGCATGCATTGAGAATTTTGATGACTCTATTACATAGTAACGTAACAGCAGCTCTCTACTGGATTTGGATATTGCAATACTAGGCAATTGTAGTTCACGCAGATGTAAGTCCACTTAAGAAGCAAATGATGTTTTTAACATTGACTTTCAGCTCTGTAAGGGACACGTAAACCATATTTAATATACCTTCTATAGATTCTAATCAAGTGAAGAAATGGCATTGGATGTTTTTACAATGTCCTTAAATGCAGAGGCTTCATTCAGGTTTCACAGTTCTATCTATTGTTTTAAAAACAAAAGGGGCCCTCTGTAACGTTGATTAACCTGTTTTGGTTCATTGTGTAAAATGGATGGGAATCATGCAGCCCTCAAGTGATGTTGAACTGCAAGTCTTAGCATTTATCAGCATTGGAACTGCTGCACTGGGAGGGCTGCATGATTTCCACCTCTGTACGAAAACTGCTTAGCATTAGTATTTTGTTAAAAGTGCCCCCCAGTGCATTTCCCACAATGATGCAGAATTTTAAAGCTGTTTTCCCACAAGGTAGAAACATTTTGTTTCAGAGTAAGATAGAATAAGCTGGATTTGCTTTCCTTTTTTCCATCCGCTAAGCGTGAGTCAACAAAGCAGTCCTGAATACTCTATTAAGCAATCAGCAGCAACAATGTTGAATATTGATCAAGGTGATTTTGCCCATTGGAATCAACAGTGTGGAACTTGCTTCAGGCTAATTCTTTTGCATAGTCCTAAAAAATTATCATCCCAAAAGAGGATGTGATTGCAGTAAATTGATATCTGCTGATTTATATGTAAGTGTGCACATTTAAAAACAATTATACTTTAGTTAAAACTATCATACATCTTCTCATAGTGGAAAGACTAGCAAGGATGCCCAGTCATTTTCTTGTTCGGGTGGTGACTTAGTTGGGCAGCCTCCAGGTCTTTGGACTTTCTCTTCTTAGGTTTCTTTGCCATTTTGCCTGGATGCCCCTTCAAACAGAAACTCTTCTAGAACATGACCACATAGCCCGAAAAACCCACAAAAAACTATGGATGCTGGCCAGGAAAGCCTTCAACTTCATAGACCTTTTATTGTTGCTGCTGTGTGCCTTCAAGTCCTTTCCAACTTGTGGCGACCCTAAGGCAAACCTATCATGGAGTTTTCTTGGCCAGATTTGTTCAGAGGAGGTTTGCCATTGCCTTCCTTTGAAGCTGAGAGTATGTGACTTGTTCAGAGTCACTCAGTGGGTTTCATGGGCAAGCTAAGAATCGAACCCTGGTCTCCATGTCAATGACCAAATTCAGTTTCAGGGCTGCTGAAAAATAAGTCATAAATGACTTGAAGGCAATATAGTCAATCTTAACGCATCCACGGATTCAACCCACCACAGTTCAAAAATATTCATTAAAATGTTGATGATATTTTTGCTGCATTCCATTGGTAGGTGGACTGAGACCTCAAGAAAGCTTGCTTTAGTCCCAGAGCCTGAGATTTCCCCATTCTTGCTCTAGTGTTATGTTATCCAGCTCTTATGGAACAGCAAGAGATTCAGGGTGTAAAGGAGACGGGATATCCAACAGTAAGGTTTAAAAAAGTATAGGGCCTGAAATCATTTGGAAGTAAGCAAGTGGAATACCAGTACTTAGCACTCTGCAAAATAACTTTCTTGGATGTCCCGCAGGTCAAGTCCTGCCACGTCCCCGGGGCTTATGCAAGTGATGTTGTTGTAGGTGTAGACAGGAAGATCCCCTTCCGTGATGGACTGCATGTATCGCAGGACCACGCTGGGGTGCTGCAAGGCAAAGTCCCTTAATTCTTTTAGGGAGCAATTGCACTGCCAATTGTTCCCTTCCAACCAAAGCTGGACGAGTGTAGGGCTAGGGCTTAGCCATCCCAAGGGGAAGGTTCTCAATGAATTGTTTCTGACATTCAGATATTCCAGTTTTGAGAAGGATGTGAAGACACCGCTGTCCAGTGTTTCCAGACAGTTGTTGGAGAGGTCAAGCCAGGAGAGACGTGGAAGTGGAGCAAAAGCGTCAGGGGAGATTTCCAGCAATTGGTTTGAAGAAAGGAGAAGGTATTCCAAATTTCTGAGGCCAGTAAATTGATTGGGAGAGAGTCGGCTCAGGCGATTGTGCTTGAGGTCCAGGTCGAGGAGTTCATGCAAGTTATTCAGGCTGTTCTCCTCAATCATGGAGATCATGTTGTGTTGCAAGAAGAGCCTTCGCAAGCTGGAAAGATTTGCAAACATTTGTGGTCTGATCCTACTGAGGCAGCTGTTTTCCAGGTGAAGGCTGTGCAGTTGGTTGAGACCCCTGAAAGTACAGTCTGGAAGAGTCTTAAGGCAATTCCCAGAAAGGTTCATAACTGCCACTTTAGAGAGTCCAAGAAATGCTCCAGTCCTGATCTCTTCAATCTGATTGTCATTGAGAGCAAGAACCTCCAGCTGGTTTAGTTTGTCAAATCCCCTCTCCAGCAAATTTCGAATCATATTGTTTCCAAGCTGCAGTTCCTCCAAGGAATGGAGATCTTTGAATATTTTTGGCCCTAGGCCCGTAATGGAATTTCTGGAGAGACGCAAGACACGCAGGCTTGAAAGGCCCAGGAACGTGTCTTCAAATAAAGTGGTTAAGCGGTTGTGAGACAGGTCCAGCCATCTCAGAGACTTCATCCCCACAAAGGCCCGGGGGGCAATGGCATTGATCTGGTTCTGATTCAAGTAGAGCTTCTGCAGCTTTTGAAGCCTGGAAAAGATGTTGCTTTTGATACCCTTGAGTGAATTCCCACTTAAGTCAAGTTCTCTCAGCTCACTGAGACTGAGAAACAGTTGATGCTGGAGATAGTGCAATTTGTTCCCAGCCAAAATCAGCTCCCTTAGATTGGGTAAATCGTGAAAGACTTTGTCTGGCAGAACCACCAAGGAGTTCCATCCAAGATTCAAGTACCAGAGGTTAGAAAGCCCAGCAAACACACCTTCTTCAATCTTGCTAAACTGGTTGTTATTGAGCCGTAAGGAAACCAAGTTCTGAAGGTGCAGGAAGATGTTCGGCGTCAACAACTTTAGTCGGTTGCGTTCGAGAATCAAGGAATACAATGCTTCCAAGCCATGAAAGGTGTGCTGTTCAATATTTATCAAATGGCTGCCCTGTAGATTGAGAAATTCCAAGCTGGAGAGGTTTCTGAAAGCAAGAGCGGGCAAGGAAGTAAAATTGTTGCCATCCAACCATAGCATCTTCACCCCTGTGGGCAAATTTTCAGGCAGCTTTGTGAGCTTCTGGGTGCTGCACTGGACGCTCAGCTCATCGTTCCAGTCTTCATAACTACAGCTGCAGGGGGCAGGGCACTTTTGGTTTTCAGGAGTGGTGTGTTCTTTGGCAGCTTCTCCTTCAGGTTGCAGAGACCTGGCTGCCAAGGCCCAGATGAGTGTCAGCACCAATACCACTTCTGTGGACAGATAATAAAACAGAAGCTATCAAACTGGAGCTGTATTCATACTGCACAATTTGAGAACCACCTGGGCTCCATCCAATGGAATCATCACTTCAGTTATTGCCATTTTTTGTAGACAGGCTGGAAAGTCCAAAGATTATGGACCCCAGGATTCTGTAGGATGGAGCCATGGTGGTTCAACTGTACAATTGTGTAGACACACCTGGGAACAAAAGATCAGGGATGGTAGTACAAAGTGCTACTGAACAAAGTTTGAAAACAGGGCCAACATCCGAGGCTGAAAGTGTTGCCCTGCCAAGATTCACATCCAGGAATGGGCCTGGTGTTGATTCCAGTAATCCCTGGCATGTGTTTACCGTAATCTCTCGAAGCACATCAGTAGGGAAAACAATGCTAAGAGAGAACATGGAAAATCCACTTTGTCTTGGTTTTTCCATGTGAATCATGTGCAGAGGGGGATGGCAAGTGAATGAGGAATGAGAATAGTAATGGTGGCAAAGAGGTATATTTCCCCAGGAAAGTGATCTATTTAAGGCAGGTTGAACCTGTTCAGAGTTTGGAAGTGTTATTGTTATACAACAACCAGAGTCTCCTAGGTGTCCTGGCTGGCTGTAGGGGTATGGGGTTGTAGTTTTTAAAAGTAATGTTTCTAAACTAGTTCTGTCCAAACAAAACCCTGCCTTGTAGGGCAACAGCTTTAATTTTTTAAAACTATTTTTCTACACCTCACGATTGTGGAATACAACTATGTGAAAGATTATTAGAACCTGTACTTCTAAGCTAGTAAGCACAGATACAAGCTAGACAGTGATGCTGATGGGGATTTTAGGAATTTGTGATTTAATGGTACCTTTTTATGTATTTATGTAAGATTGTTAACTGCCCTGGGCAGTTATAAAAGAAAAAAGTCTAACTTAAAACTAGGAACAAGATGTTAAATAAAGAAATTAGTTAAGTAAAACAGTATGTCAAAACTGACTAATAAATAAAGAAATGTAAAATTCTTTTATTATAAGATATGAAAAAGTAACAGAAGGAGATTTACGAGGTGCACAAATGATTATTTGAAAGATGCATAGTCACAATACTATCAAACATTGATTGGTATAATAAGTGGATTGAACAAAGAAACAGTGCTGATTTTAGGAAGAATATACAGCCGGCCCTTCTTATACGCGGATTTCTTACACACGGATTCAAGCATCCATGGTTTGAAAATGTTCAAAAAAAGTATAAAATTCAAATATCAAACCTTGATTTTCCATTTTTTATAAGGGACACCATTTTACTATGTCATTGAATTTAATGGGACTTGAACATCCATGGATTTTGTTATCCACGGGGGATAAATCTGTGCATAAATCAAGGGTAAAATTTAGGAGCATGTCACAAAGGATCTAAAGGATGAGGAAAAGGAAAATAATGCCTAACTTACATAATTCCAGCAGGCATAATTGTTTATACTCACGCTAAAGGTGGATGGATAAGAAATGGGGCTTCCAGGACAGATTACACTCTTGCTTTTCACTAAGAGGGGATCGTTTCTTTTTGAATTAAATTACAGTACTGACATTGAACCATGGATAAATCGACACAAGTTTTTTGGGGTCAATTTTTGGACTAACATTTCTAGACGTATACATAAGCACATACAGTACTTCTGCTGGTCAGGATTTGACTGGCAACCGTCACCCAGAGGACATATTTATCGGCCACCTTTAGACTCTGGAATGACCTGCTGGGATAGATTTGACAGCTACACATGCTGTCTGCATTTAAAACACCACTAAAGACCTCCGGCAGGCCTACCCAGTTGATTTTAAAACTATGAATTTTAAAATGGTATTTTAAATGTAATGTTGGATGGTTTTAATGTGTCCTATGTTTATGTTTACACCAGCGTGGGATAGTGGTTTGAGTGTTGGACTACGACTTGAGGTCAGGGTTCGAATCCCCACTCAGCCATAGAAACCCGGTGGGTGACTTGGGGCAAGTCACACTTTGTCGTTCTCAGAAGGCAATGACAAACCTCCTCTGAACCGATCATTCCAAGAAAACCCCATGAAAGGTTTGCCTTAGGGTTGCTTTAAGTGAGAAACAACTTGAAGGCACACAACAACAACATTTATGCGTCTTAACTTATGTGTTTAAGTGGTGTTATGTGTTTTAATATGTTGTATCCCAGCCTAAAGCCTTGGGGAGAGGTGGGTAAGAAATTGTTGTTGTTGTTAATATGCTAATGGCAATGGAAAGAAGAATGTCTCCTTCCAATCCTATGTAGAGAAGCTAAGTGGACTGGCAGTTTACCTGCATGGTGACAATACAACACAATCTGCCTCCATACCTGAAGGCATCAGATTTCATCAAGCTCTTTTTTCCCTCAGAGCTCAGCAAACGTAATTTTAAGAAACTTCTACTTATCCCGGCCAACAGTTGATGGATTCTGAGAGTAATAGTCCAAACCACCCCCCCCCCCAGCCAACTTTTCCCAGGTCTAACCTTCCTCCCAGAGCTTGATGCAGCAAGAAAAGGCAAACACAAAATGTGCAGAAAAACATCTTCATGTTTTGCCCTCTTTCCCACTACAGACCTTTTCCAGCATCAGGTGAGTGCATCTCATGTATTTCCAGGTAGAAATTTTAATCTCATAGCTCTAAAGGAATATTCAGAGAATGGGTAGAAATGTTCTTTTTCTTACCTTTTCTCATTTTTTTTTCTGTCTCGCAAAAGCATGGAAAGGTATTTAATGCCACAAGCCCAGGCAAGGTCTGCTCTGTGTATTCTCACCCACCCCCCACTTGAAGCTCATGGAGCAATACAGCTGCAGCCACCTTGACGCTTGGCCAGCCGTCCGTCTGGCTATCTTTTAACCCATCAGGGACTGGTTAGGAATGTCCACTGATGCTGATGGATGTACAAGCAGCTGCTATCCTAATGTGGAGGTCCCAGAGGCATTGCATATGGATATTTTTGCAAACAAGCTAGTAAAATGTGGGCTAGACAATGCAACTGTTTGGTGGATTTGTAACTGGTTGACTGGCTGAACCCAAAGGGTGTTCAGCAATGGTTCCCCTTCATCTTGGAGATAAGTGACTAGTGGGGTGCCACAGGGTATCCACGGCTTGCACAAAATAATAGAGAGCATGCTTATCAAATTTGCAGTTGGCAGAGGACAGGATTAAAATTCAAAATGACTTTAATAGATTAGAAAGGTAGGCCAAAACTAACAAAATGAAATTCAACACAGAGAAATGTAAGGTACTGCACTTAGGGCAGAAAAATGAAATGCACAGATACAGGATGGGGAATACCTGTCTTAAGGAGATTACTTGTGAAAGGGATATAGGAGTTCTAGTAGACCACAAGTTGAACATGAGTCAACAGCGTGATGTGGCAACTAAAAAAGCCAATGCGATTCTAGGTTGCATCAACAGAAGTATAGTGTCTAGATCAAGGGAAGTAATAGTAGCACTGTATTCTGCTTTGGTCAGGCCCCACCTGGAATATTGTGTCTAGTTCTGGGCTCCACAATTAAAAAGGATGTTGAGAAACTGGAGCATGTCCAAAGGAGGGCAACTAAAATGGTGAAGGGTCTGGAAACCATGAAGCCCTATGAGGAATGACTTAGGGAGCTAGGTATGTTTAGTCTGGAGAAGAGATGGTTAAGAGGTGATACGATAGCCCTGTTTAAATATTTGAAGGGGTGTCACATTGAGGATGGAGCAATCTTGTTTTCTGCTGGATGCAAGCTACAGGAAAGGAGATTCCACCTCAGCATTAGGAGGAACTTCCTAACAGTAAGAGCTGTTCAACAATGGAACATACTTCCTTGCAGAGTGATGAAGTCTCCTTCTTTGGAGGTCTTTAAACAGAGGTTGAATGGCCATCTGTCAGGAATAATAATAATAATAATAGGTTTTATTTATATACCGCCCAATCACTGGGAATCCGAGCGGTTTACAATAGAGGGGATAACAGACAGTTCCCTGCCAACAGGCTTACAATCTAAAAGACACGACACAAAAGGAGAAGGGATTGGTGAGGGGGGGAGGGAATCAGGTCCAGCATTCTTCTCTCCCTCTGAGGCCTGGACCAAGGCAGATGGATCAGAGGGAGGGCTCTTCTTCTTCAGGCTAACCCCTGATGGTACTGGGCCAGCCTACTCTCTCCCTCAGAGGCCGAAAGATGACAGTTGGGGAGGGAGGAGCATCTTTCTTCAGGCTAGCCCCTGATGGTACTGGGCCAGCCTACTCTCTCCCAGGCAGAAAGATGACGGTTGGGGAGGGAGGAGCCTCTGTCTTCAGGCTAGCCCCTGATGGTACTGGGCACCTTCTCTCTCCCCAGAGGCCGAAAGATGACGGTTGGGGAGGGAGGAGCCCGTCTTCAGGCTAGCCCCTGATGGTACTGGGCCAGCCTACTCTCTCCCTCAGGAGCCGAAAGATGAGGTTGGGGAGGGAGGAGCCCCGTCTCAGGCTAGCCCCTGATGTTACTGGGCCAGCCTTCTCTCTCCCTCAAGGCTTTGATTGAGAGTTTCTCATGGCAGGGAGTTGGATTGGGTGGCACTTGTGGTCTCTTCCAACTCTATGATTCTATGATTCTAACATTAGGCAGACAGTACACTGGACTGGGGAAGCCAAGGTATGGGAACCTTTGGGAAGCCTGAGATGCTCTAGATGTTATGGTATCCTGCTTCTCCTCCCCTCCTTTCCCATGAAGAAGGACGTCAGGAGTACTCATTTCCCAACATCAGAGATGAATGACAAGGGCTTATGAGCATAGATCCTAATTCTGAGAATGCTATGTGTCCAACCTTAGAAAGAACACTCTCATATTTTTTGGACGCTCACTTCAGGTTTCATTTTTACCTGATCAACTTTCATCCCATTGGAAGTGTGATACCACTCTATTTTGAGGCATTTTGGATATGGCACAAAAAGTCCCAAGATTTATCCAAATAAAAAGAACTTTCCAGAGACTGAAATGCACAGTGGGAGGATGTACTCACATCACCTATAGAAACGGTGAAGACCTTAAGTTGTGACCTAAAAGAAAATGTGTACAAAATGCATAATAGGTGGTATTTGACACTGGTTAAATTGGCTAAAATGGTCAAAGGTGCCAACAATAAATGTTGGAAAAGCCTTGTTTAAGCTGTAGAATAACAAAAAAATGTTTTCAAGAAAAAATCAATAATAATAATAATAATAATTTTTATACCACTTTTCCAAAAGATCAAAGCGGTGTACACAAAATTTAAAATCAGTTACAAACACATCATAAAATAGATAAAACCAATAACACAATACAATGTACAAATCTAAAACAATCATTCAAAAGGGTGAGCCAGGAAGTTGATGGGATCAAAGTACACTTGTTCATTTTCCAGAAGGGAAGGCTTGACAAAAGAGGAATGTTTTTAGCCTCTTTTGGAATGTTTCTAATTTAGTTAAGAAGATCCTTAAATGTAAAATAAATATGGACGCTAAGCTTTATTTATTAAGTACAGTCGGCCCTCCTTATCCACGTATTTTTTATCCACAGATTCAAGCATCCACGGCTTGAAAATATTCAAAAGAAAATATAAATTCCAAATAGCAAAGCTTGATTTTCCATTTTATATAAGGGGCACCATTTTGCTCTGCCATTATATTTAATGGGACTTGAGCATCCACGGATTTTGTTATCCACTGGGGATCCTGGAACCAAACCCCAGCGGCTACCAAGGTCCCACTTGGTTAATAATGAATTATTAGAAACCAAATATGGGAAACTATTATTTTATATGACTGTAGCAGCACGGATTGTATATGTACGTAAATGGAAAAACAGAGACTGTCTAGATGTAAATGAATGGTATGATAAATTAATAGAATACATAGAAATAGATAAACGTACCTATTTGCTGAGAGAGAATATTCCTGGGAAGAACACAAAGAAGACTGGAAATGGTTGACCGACTTCCTGCAGAAGGAAACAGGCAAGAAGTTTCTTGTTTAATTTTCTTTCTTTAACTTAATGCTTTATAATTATATTTTATAATACAAAAAGATTTAGGAGGGTTTAAATCAACTCACTTTAGTAGTTAGGTTAAGAAAGTGGGGATTCAATAGAGATTTAATATTGTTTAAGTCAACAACTGAAATGCCTAAACAGAGCTTAGGAAGTTCATTTTGTGGAATTTTGTGTGACGTCTTAATGTCATTATGTATTATGTTATTTGTTATATGTAGGTAGATGTTCTATGTTGGTATGAATCAGTCCGTTGGTTGGTGTGTATTATATATATTCCAATAAAGTTTTTAATAAAAAGAAAGAAACGGCGAAGAGTGATTTGAGACCTTCGATACAACTGTGTCAATAATGCAGTAAACTGTGGAAGGAGGTTAACACTCAGTCCCTGTGATAATATCCCACAGAGACCTATATTTGCTCAGAGCTTTTCAAATATTGATTCGACTCGAGAAAAATTCTTGAACATAGATGCGAGAGAATGAAGTCGCAGCAGGGAAGAGTTTGTCACCCCATGCCCTCATCCCAGGGTTTTTTTGTGTGTGTTTAGTTTAGATTTCCCCTCCCGCCTCCCTCTATTTTAGCCTTCTGTTCTTGGAAATTATAGATCAAAAGGGAGAAATGAGAAAGACACGCAATCTCACAGGCGCTAAGTACATATTGACACAAGCCGCAATCAGATGAAGCCCTTTTAAAAAAAAGAAGAAACTCCTGACTCAGCAGAGACCTTCTGCTGCTCAATCCTTGCTCAAAATTAACTTTTCTAAGAGATGTTACCTCTCTGGGTTATGATGTCTTTCGACTTTTAGGGAGCGGTGTTACTTCTGACTCCACCTCAGTCAAATGTCTTGGGAAGGTCCAGGTGAGAAGAAGGCAGGTAAGGAAAGAGCAAGTGGAGAGGTAAAAAACATTTTGCGATTTATACATAAAATCGTAGAGTTGGAAGAGACCCCAAGGGCCATCCAGTCCAACCCCCTGCCATGCAGGAACTCTCCATCAACGCATCCCCGACAGATGGCCTTCCAGCCTCTGTTTAAAGACCTCCAAAGAAGGAGACTCCATCACTCTCTGAGGGATTGTTTTCCACTGACAAACAGCTCTTACTATCAGGACGTTCCTTCTAATGCTGAGGTGGAATCTCTTTTTCTCCAGTTTGAATCCATTACTCCTGGTCCTGTTCTCTGGAGCAGCAGAAAACAAGCTTGCTCCCTCCTCAATATGACATCCCTTCAAATACTTAAACAGGGCTATCATATCACCTCTTAACCTTCTCTGCTCCAGACTAAACATCCCCAACTCCCTAAACCTCTCCTCCTAAGACTTGATTTCCTTTACCATTTTGTCCACCCTCCTCTGGACATGCTCCAATTTGTCAACATCCTTCTTGACACAGTATTCCAGGAGGGGCTTGACCAAAGCAGAATAGAGTGCTACTATTACTTCCCTCAAACTAGGCACTATACTTCCATTGATGCAGCCTAGAATCTTGAGTTCTCTTCTCCAGCACCGCAGCTCAAATGAATGGATTTTCTTCCTATCTTCTTTCTTAACTGTCCAGCTCTCACATCCATCCATGGCAATAGGGAATACAATGGCCTGTATAATCTTACATTTGGGCTGAGTTGTATATCTTTGCATTCTAGAACCATTTCTAGTTCTTTCGTAGCCGCTCTCCCCATTCATAGTCTTCCTCTGATTTCCTGGCTGCAGTCTCTGTTCCGATCAATGTTTGATTCCAGATATGTGAACTCTTTTACTATTTCTATTTCCTCATTGTCTAGGCTGAATTTGTGTAGATTTTCCGTGGTCATTATTTTTGTTTTATGTTCAACAGTAGTCCTGCCTTTGCACTTTCTTCCTTGATCTTCCTTGGTAGTTGTTCCAGGTCTGGGAGCTTTTCTGCTAGTACTATGGTGTCATCTGTGTACCTTAGATTGTTAATATTCCTTCCTCCTGTTTTGACTCCTTCTTCTTCTGTGTCCAAGCCTGCTTTCTTTACAATATCTTCTGCATGTAAGTTGAACGGATAGGGTGAAAGGATGCAGCCTTGTCTGACCCCTTTGCCAATTGGGAACCATTCTGTTTCTCTGTGCCCTTTTCTCACAGTAGCCTCGACCTGAGTACCGATTCCTCATCACAAACTGTTTAGAATGCTTTAATTCATGGTGTTTATCATTTTTAACAGGCTCTGCTCACTTACATTGATACTTCAAGTAAAAGGGGAGGAAAATTAGGGAAGACCGCAATCTTGATGGCCGCCCACCTCTCAGGTAGAAAGCAGAGAGCTCAGTATGTAGGTTTCCTGTGTTGCTAAAATCATATGGCGCAAAGAGGAGAAATGGTTGATTTGCAGGATAAACTATACTGCAGGCCCAGATTAAGACTGTGTTGGGTCCATATCGTAATGCCATTGTGGAAATCTATGGTGGAGAAGAGGACATTATCTGCAAATTATCCCAAGTGATGAGACATTTCTACTTCATTGACAGGATAATGATGGGATAAGCACGGCACATGTGATAATCTTTCCAGCGATTGTGCAATAAGGATGGTACATGACAATAATGCCATGGGAAGAGGCAATCCTCTTTCTGTCTCAGGTAGTCAGCCACAAACCTCCTTTAGCGGAGGATCACTGGAGAAGACGGAGAAGTGCCTCGACTATGTAAATATCTCCGTGATGTTAGTAGGTGTGGATTTTTATTTAAAAATGGGATTAATTGAAATCCTTTAAGGGCAGTTCTGTCCATACACAATTTACTTTTTAAAATTAGTACATCTTTTCCTATTAGATTGAACAAAAGGCATTCCCTTTTTACAGTGGCCAAACAGATTTCATTAAAAAAATAAAAGTTAAATGTTGTAAATCCCTAAACAGATTACCATTCTCTGGTTTGTGTTCTCCAGAAACAGGTATCCTTAGCTGAACGAGAGAAAATACACAATCATTAGGTACTGCCCAAGAAATCCAACAAATGGCAACCGCATAAATTAATTCATTTATTTGACACACAAATTTCAAAATTGCTAAGATAAACATTTTTCTCCATTGCTGCAATATTGCCACCTATGTACAAAAGATATGATAAAATCACTACACATATTAAAAAAAATACAGTATGCATTACTTATATACAGTACAATGTGCAAAACATGGCAAAATCAAAATATGGAAAATTGATTTTAGGGTTGCAAATCGAAAATCCAAAGGCATCATGGTTTCTCTTACAAAGGCATTGAACTTGGGGATGCTCCATTTGCCAGAATGAATGAATGAATATATATATATATATATATATATATATATATATATATATATATAGTGGCCTGTACAAATTGGTATCTGTCTTGCTTTCAAAGTGAGATGCTAAGACATCATTGTGACTATGAAAAGAGGAACATTTATTTAAGCATGATTGTTACTGCAGCTAGTACAAAGATATCGCTTTTAGATTGGTATTGTGCTGATTTTTAAAGCTCATTTTCACAACCCAAAAATATATATTGCTAAACACAAAAAACCAAAAGCAACTTGCAAGACACCTAAATCTTCAGTTTGTAATGAAAATTCCCATGGAGATTTTGGGTGCTGGGATATTTCCTGTAAAGGGATATGCTCCCATAGAAGTGGATTGGGTTGTTTTCACCTTCAAGTTGCCTGTTGACTTATGGCAACCCCATTAATTTCGTAGGGGTTTCCACTCATTTAAGGCTTTGGGATCTTTTAAAACTGTACTATGTGCACAGCATGTAATGTTAAAATGGCTGTGTATTAGAAGGGGGAAGAAGAGTCCTAGATCCTTCTTCATGATTGTCATGTTTTGCCAGATTTTTATGCTTGCATTATCTATTAATTCATATTCATCTGCAAGCAGCATCTAAAAGAATGGTTAATCCTGAATTATAGGGAAATAGGATTTGCCACAAGTTAATGTTTCCACTGCCACTTGTAAAACGTTACACAGCTTCATCACATCAAAGGGGTTTGATCATTTGTCCCAGATGTCATCCTTTCTATCACAAATCACACAACCCTCCAGACCTTGGATTGCAAGTCCCACCAGCCTTAGCCAGCACATCCATTGCTGAGGAAAGCTGGGAGTTGCTGTCTATTCTTGTAACATTTCTTAACCAGTGTTTTTATTTGAAGAGGGGGAACTAGCAATGATGGTTTATTGAGATTGCATTGGAGCCTGGTTTTATTTTTCAAAATGTAAAATTTAATATTACCATGCATTAGTGATATCACCTAAAGGGTTTGCCTATTCAAAATATGTGCCACAGTAGTTCCCATATTCCAGTTCAAGTAAAACCTTTACTACTATTACTATTAAAATATTTGTTTAAACCCAACAGTATGGTAGAGATTTTTCAATCTGGCTAACATTACCTGTACAATAAAACCAAAGGAAGTTCTTTTGTGTCTCATTGACACAAATGGGACTTAAGAGCCAGTGTAGTTTAAGCATTGGACTATGACTCTAGAGATCAGGATTTGAATCTCCGCTTGGACATGAAAACCCACTGGGTGATCTTGGGCAAGGCACACACTCTCAACCTCAGAAAACCCTGTGATAGGTTTGCCATAAGTTGGGAACGACTTAAAGGTACACAACAACAACAACAAATTAGACTTTAGCTGGCAAAACATGCATTTTAGCCTTCCTGATATGTGTGTGTGTGCAGTAGCAAATATAGATTTGGTTGTGTAAATGCGTAAATGTATTGAGGAGGACAGTGTGTTAACCTGTCCCTGAATATGTAACTAAACTGCACCGTACTATAAACCTGATAGCCAAACACAGATTGGAAAAGTGGAGGAAAGAAAGTAGATCTCTTAGGGATTTTGAGTGATTTCCAGTATATCAGACAGGATCTCTAACTCCCTATAATACAGTCATCCCTCCATATCCATTGATTTTTTAATCCACAGATTCAAACATCCACGTCTTGAAAATATTTCAAAAATATTTAAATTCCAAAAAGAAAACCTTGATTCTCTTCCCCCCCCCCCCCATTTTTTAAAGGGACACCATTTGACTATGCTATTGTATTTAATGGGACTTGAGAATCCATGGATTTTGTTATCCACAGGGGGGTCCTGGGATGAAAATACAGCAGATATCAAGAGCCGATTATAATAGAAACAACAACAAACCCCATCCCAAATTATACTGCTGAAATGAAGAAAAGCTTGGGGCAACCAGAAGAGGATTTTGAGTGGAGAGAAAACTGATAATTTATAAATACCTTTTCGTTCTAGTATTTTTAAATATATATATATTGAACTCAGAATTCTTTAATCCTAATTCTTTAATGCCTTTTTCACTAGGCTCATGTTGGTGGATCTCATGGTACTAGTGAAAAACAAGGTTGCATATGCAAAGCTGAAATCTGTCTACCCCTGAGAGAGATTTAACCCAAGAACAGTTACCAAAATGATTTGGGCTCCTTCCCATGGCACCTTTTGTTACCTTTCTGCTACAGAATTGCATAACAGCAGCAATGCGTTTTCCCCAGCAGCTTCCACGATAAAGGATGCTCTCAAACAGATTTCAAATGATAAAATCCATATTGCAAGATACTTGAGCTCCTGTCAGCAGCCCACTGTTGTTAATGAAGAAACAAAGCAAAAGCAACATGTGAACAGAATGGTTCTGTGGCTGACAGTGGCTTACTTCAGCAAGGAAGGCTTGCTTAGCATTGGCGAAAACAGTAAAACTGTATTTGCACACTGAAAAAGACAATGCTAGCCAGTAATAATAATATGACCAAGTAATCCATTTTTTTAAAGATAAAGATTTATAATGCCTTGTGTTACAAAAGTTGTCAAGTGCACAAAATTACTTAAGCAATAATAATAAAAAAGAAACATTTCACATAATACCAGATTCACATACATATGGTAAATATTATACAATAGCCTGCACATCTCCAGAACATATGATCAAAAGCAAACCATTGTTTTAATTTTCTTTTAATAATAAAGCTCTATTCTGAATTGCACAGAAAATACCACACATTCCTACACTAAAAATAAATAATTTCATTACAAACATGTCATGATCCCTTAAATATTTTCTTTCATAGAAGAAAGTCCCATACAGCACACCTGAATGGATTCTTTCTGGGGTTGGGGTTCATGTTGCACAGTCTCCTGCAGTTTGGATCAGACAAGGATCCCGAGGGTGCAGCATGGCATCCAGCAATATTGCCCAAAGTAAAGTATATTTACATATACTCTGCCAATTGGTCAAGAGTTTCATGGTCAGTCTGCAGTGGGAAGATGATAGAAAGCTCTGAGGATTGGTAGAGACTGGCTTAACCGCAACATATTCTGAACCAAAGAACATAGCAGGAAAACCGGATGAAATAAACCATTCCTTACATGGTGCAGCAAAGTGCTTCTCAGACTGTATGCCATGACCAACATGTACAGCCAGCCTCCACAATTGTGGCTTTGACCTTTGTGGATTTCATTATTCATGGATTTGGTTAACATATTATCTCTAGGAATTTCTAGATCCCCCAGCATGACTTTATAAGGCCATCCTTACCAGAACGTGCATTGGAGGACCTAGGAAACACTTCTTTAGGCACTTGTAGGACCTCCAGCATAATTCTTACGGTTAACATCCGGTGGATGTTGACCATAGATTTGCAGTAGAGGACCTAGAGATTCCTAGAGAGGTGTTCTCTCTGGTAAAAAACAAATAGCACTTTTTTATGTGCAGGTTTTCCACTTTCACTGTGGGCCTGTGTCTCTAGCCCAGTGAATGTAGAGAATCTGCTGTAGTGTCCTGAAATGTTTTTGGGTGCTTCACACATTTTCTACCGTCCCATTTTCAGGACTGACAAGGCTTACTTGCTTGCTTACTTCTTCCTTATATGTAGGTTAAACTCTGTTCAGATACATACTGCCTATATAAACACTGGCACACAAATAAAAGATATACTTGTTCAATGTTAATGACTGACTGGATGGCCCTAGTGGTCTCTTCCAACTCTATGATTCTATGATGCAATGGTCTTCTTGTATGGGGGGAGGGGGAGAATAACGCTTGGAGGGTGGAATTAGTTTAGCGCATCCCAAAAGTTTGAGGTCCCTGTGGGCCCTGCTTCCAAAAGCTGGAGAAGCACTCTGACACCCACAAGAAACCAGTTGTTCTCTATAGTGTTGTGGCCTTTTCTCTCCTTGGCTCTGGACCAGAGGAGTGAAATGCACATGTGTGGAAATTGCATAGACATACAGCATACCCTTTGTATCAACTCCCACTGCTGGAAAGAGAAGCTGCTTCTTACACTGTAAGGTGGTTTGCTTTTGTGAAAACATGCATGAAATGTCATATTATATATATATATATATGTGTGTGTGTGTGTGTGTGTGTGTGTGTGTGTGTGTGTGTGCATGCATACATCTTATTCTTTGGATTTCGGGTCCTGATAAAAACAAACCTTGTCTCCTGTCCTGTTGTGATAAGTTCAAAGTACAGATAGTTAAATTCATCCCATTTCTATCTTCTTTGGACTGGATATGACACATGACAGGAAACATGCTAGTCAGAGAGGCGCCATCAGAAAGTGACATACATGAATTCAAACTGGTCCTTGCAGGGGAAAACTATACTTAGAATTCACTGGGAAATATAAAGCACCTCAAAATGTTAGCCTCCATCAAAGGATGGCTATGGAATGGTAAAGTTGAAGCATTCTCTCCAAGAACTCTTCTCTGTTCTCCAGTTAAAAACACCAAACATGTATTAAGCCATAAGCTAAAGCAACTAAACATTAAATGCAGTTTTTTATGAATCACTGTATCAAATTACCAAGACAAGGCAACATAAGAGCACTCTCCCAAATGTGGGTCGCAAATAGAGGTTTCGTTTCTTTTTGTTGTAAAACTACTCTGACATCTCCTCTCATTTCAAAGCTAACCTCAAATGGTACCTTCACAAGAAAAAAAGAAAATTGAAAATATGCATTGGAAATGTGAAAGTGGCTCAAAATACTACACTCAGACTAAATAAATACCAAACAATGCAGATACTGATTGCTTCTGTTATCAAAATCACAACCGTTGAAGCAAACAGTGTGGATCATGAACAATAGTACAAATCCCGGTGATTTTTCTATTGTTCTTCAACCCCTACTCTGAACCCTACTCTGAGAAAAAACTACCATATAAGAAAGGTGAACTTTTCTTTCCTTTGGAATTTTCTTTGGAATTTAAATTTGCGTAACATGATTGTATTTTTGATATTTCCTTAAGGTTAAAAATGGGAAGAATATTCTGATAGAACTATAATTTTTTATCATGATTATCATGAAATAGAAAATAGGATTTCTGTGACACTGTTGCATAGTCAACAGTTATTAGACAACTAGATGTACTGATGCATCCTGTTTCCTGGTGTTAAAATCAGCTGTTGCTCAGTGGATAAACACTAATTTTACAAGTCCCAGGTTCAGTCTCTGGAACCTGTAGCTGAAAGGAGTCAATATCTCATCCTGACATCCCCGAAAGCCATTGCCAGTCATAGTAGTCAATACCATGCTAAATGGACAGATAGTCCTATATTCCTGCCACTTATTATTGGGAAACGGTTTCATGAACTTCTAAAATGCACAAATATCATAGACAGTGATGATCCCTATCTTTAGCACCTGTTTAGTAGAGCCAATCTGTCTTGTTCAGGGACCAGGGAAATGGATATGATTGTTATTTACATTTTTATTTATCCACTCAAAATATTTTTAAAGCGATTCATAGAGTTTAGAAATTACCTGTCTTGGAGATGACAACGCCCTGTAGATTGTGATCTAGGAAGGCTGATTCCCCCCCCCCCCCCTTTTTAAAAGTGCTGCAACATTAATTCAGAGGCTATAGGATAAAAACTTGGTTAAGGGGCAATGACAATGAGCACTGCTCCACAAAAGCAGCGCTACATTTTTCAGGTTTAATTTCACTTTTCTCATAGAACACCAGCACAGAATGTAAAATAGCAGCCTCTAAATGGAAGATGCCTTTGGAACCAAAATGTTAAAAAGCATAAAGAGTAAAATTGGTCGAAAATGTGCAAATAACAGTCCAGCACTTTAATAACATCTCCAAAAGAAATGACCAACTAGATATTTTTTATACATCCCCTGAATACAAATTAAAGAAGGTTGGGACCATTAAAAAAAAAGCCTTCTCTCATTAATCATGCATTTATCTATTTATTTAATATATTGATTTATTACATCCCCCAAAATTTCCCTATAAAATCAGTAACTGCTTTTAAAAAGGACACTTTCTTTGTTTTCTCTAGATCATGCAAACACATGTTGCAGCAGACATTATTTTAGAAGAGGCATTCTCAAGATGGTGTCATCTATATCTGCGTTTTCCCCCCAAGTAATTATAGTAACAATTACTTTTAAAAAATCTGATGCCAAACTAACGAAAGACACCTTTTTATTATTATATCACTTCTTTTATTAAGGAATCTATCAGATTAAACTGAGTAACTGTTGTAGCCATAAAACTATTTTAAACAAAAAATGTAGAGGGAGAAAGAGACCTCTTTTTAAGTCAGGAATTAAAAATGAATTTTTAAAAAACCAGTCACATGTCACTCATTTTATAAAATCCTTTCTGTTTTCTTCAGTTTAACCAACTACAGCTTTCTGTAGGAATAATCTAGTGCAGTAATAGTATGTCTTTGTCCAAATAGATTTTCTCTGCTTAAATAAAGAATTATCTAATTTCCCCCTTGCTTCCCAGCTTGCTTTAAGTGTGTGCCAGTAGCATATTTTTACAAGATTGCAAAGCCATCTTTTATCTTAGTGGAACATCAGTTTTCATTCCGCTACTTATGCTTTTTAGGTTTTTTTAATAAACCGTCTTATAAGATCGTTTTAAAAGATGGACCTGAAAACAATGGACCTGGACTGTAAAATAGATCTGTAAAACCCACAATCAAATAGGCCTTGCCTTTTCAGTTAATCCCAGTGCAACTGTAGATCCTGTGGATCAAGAAAATCAGTTGAAAACATACTTGGAGAAGTTGAGTTGAGAGGAGTTAATCCCGAGGAAGTGTTTGGCATAGTAATGTCTAACCACTCCATGTTATCTAAATTTGTGTCTGGAAGGTCAAGAGATAAGCAGGAATTAGAAGCAGTGAACTGTAAATCAGATGTTTCCATAGGTG
The DNA here is from genome assembly GCF_019175285.1 of Sceloporus undulatus. NCBI lineage: Eukaryota > Metazoa > Chordata > Lepidosauria > Squamata > Phrynosomatidae > Sceloporus > Sceloporus undulatus. The sequence goes on along the minus strand of NC_056529.1, from coordinate 34,597,055 downwards.
ATTGGGAGTGATCAAGTATGCCAGAGTGATTGAGAAGGTCGCTTTGAAGGTCTTCAATCAGGGAGAAAGACTCTCTATCCTCGCTATTGCTTGACAGTTGAGACATTCCATTCCCTGATGGTAGAGTTCCTTCCAAGAGAGCTTCTAGTTGGTTTTCCAGACACAGAGAGAAATTGCTTGCTGGTTCCAAGGAGAGAGGAGGAGCCATTTGGACTTGTGGCGGTGGACGAGAGACCACTGTGTTCACTGGCATAGTGCTGATGTTGGCAGTAACTGGGGTCATTTTGGAAATCAGAGAAGATTCTTCCTTGGTAGGCATGGAAATTTCTGTTTGCAAAATAAATCAGAAAAGTGGTTGTTGGGTTTTTTGTTGTTGTTGTTGTTGTTGCAGCATAAATAGTAAAGTTCCTCTTCTAACTTTGATGTGTTGCTAGTTCTAAGTTTGGGACATGCTGAAGTTATGTTCTATTTAGAGACTGTAATATACAGGAGCCAAACAGCTAGACTACTGTTTTCTATGTATTTTGTAGAATGTACGCCATTGGCAGGTTTCATTTTTATCAGTTTTATTGTGTAAATCTACAGCACTATATAAATAAAGTATAATAATAATAATAATAATAATAATAATAATAATAGTGCTAGCGTGATTAAACACATATATTACACATAACCTGTGCTAAACAAAGGAATCACATGCATTCCCTTCACCAGAGAACCCACCATCTCTCATTTCAGTTGTATCAATTCTTGGAACTGATGAAGGCAGCCTTTATAAATTTTTCAACAGCCCGAGTTCACAGACTGTAACAATGGCTGGAAGACACGAGATCTCAGTTCAAAACAATGGGTTCCAAATTGATTAACTGAACTTAATACAACATATTTTAAACTTTTCCTAGTTAATGAACTATCAGATGTACTAGAAGGTTAGAGATTAGGACACTGCCAGCCTGATGTAGTTAAAGATTATTTGCACTGTCAAGTAAATATTACACTGACAATGAGCTGCCTTCTATGCTGAACAATAAAGGAACTCAACAAACGCCAAGTTCTTCATCCAGGATTATGCACCTCACTATTTGGAATACCCACAGGTAGCCCCAGTGACAACCTGATGTTATCCAGGTGTTATAGACTACAACTACTATCACCTCAGCATGGTTAGGGATTAAGAGAATTATAATAAAAAAATCTGGAATGCACCAGATGTTCTAGACCCTAAACTAAACAGAAACAAGAACAGGAAGCTCTTTCCATCATATGCGACCTTTCAATGTGACTTACCTCCACTCTTAATGAGGATGTCAAAGAGGTCATCCATTTGCTGGCTATGTGCACTCGAAATCTGTAAAACAGACATTTCTTTTTTAAAAAGCTTTTTCACACACATATCTCCCTAACGTGTGAAGATTATTTGTCTTCTGCATAAAATCAGAATACAGGGATTCTTGTGCCTATAGTATATCTTAACTTTGCATTCTAAAATATGGATGCATTGAGGTCTCATTTCTCCAAAAGAACCTATGGAGTGACGTGCACGGAAATGAATCTGAATGTATACTAAGTAACAGAAGATTTTTGCAAATTTGGGACACATTTCTGAAGTACTGATTACATGCTCACTTCATGAATATATCTAGCTAAGGGCCCATACAGACAGGCCAAAATAAAGCTGCTTCAGGTCACTTTGGAGGTATGTTGTTTAAACAACACATGCATCTTAAGAGGTCAAAAATTGGTTGTCCAGTTTCCACTCCTAATCTGTGCTCCAGTCCTTAGGACTGGATCATGGCTTTGGCATGGTTTCTGGCCTCTTAGGACACATGCATCATTTAAACAGCACCTCCAAAGTGACCCAAACATTGCCTGTCTGTTTGGGCCCTGAATCTTATTAAATTCAGGTAGAATTAAGATGCAGAGGATGGCGCTGGAAGAACAGGTTGCTACCTGAACTGTGGTTCTTCAAATGGTCATCTCTGCCTTAACACATGGGTTTTGTGCCTGCGCAGAAACCTAGTTCAGAATGTTCTAGAGCTGAGAAGCCTTGGTAGGAGACCCCATCCCTCCATGCAGCATGTATGCTCCAAGCCACCAGGCTATTTCCCCCTCAGTCCCAGAAGACTCCACTCCTCACAAGGAACTGGGCATGGTGACAAGAGTAGGAGTGGAAGCTGAACGACCAATTTGCCAAGCCACTGCTACAAAGCAAGATGTTTTAAAGTGGACCTTAAGACTGCTAACTTGCTTTTTCAATTTGTTAATCTGATTTAATTTTGGATTAGAGAAAAGGAGCTAACACTGAGAACTGGTGGACTAGGATATGGGGTATGTGGTTGATAGAGAAACTGGCTGCTATGATGAGGTTTTGCACTGGTCACAAATTCAGATCAAGGTAATGTTCTAGACTGAGATTTATGTTGTTTCTTAGACTTCATTTCTGGTTCATGTGAAGCAGATGGTGAATGTGAACATTTAGAACTGGAATAAGCATACTGTGATTAACCGATATCACAGTCAAGGAAGCAGTATCTCCTGATGAAGAAGAAGTAGATGCTGGTTGAAGAGATATAAACAGTGTCACAGAGACTGAAAGGATGGTTTCAGCATCAGAAATCAAACACGCCAATGAACTGAAGTGGACATCATGTGAGCTAATACCACATCCACATCATTGGTTTGGGAAGACATGCTCTTCTTTTTAGGTTGCTTAGAGACTGGTTTTGCCATGGTTGTTGAAGCACAAACAAGAGTTTTACTGGCAGCTGTATGGCCTGTTGTTTTATTACACTCTTCCCAGCAGAGAAGTTTAAGCCTTGACACCCTATTGCAGAAAGCTTGGGACGTACAACTCCTACAAATGTACAATATGGCTTTTGTCAACTAAGACGTTAGGAGTGGTCAGACAAAGCTACTTTCTGTCTTCAAGAGACACAAAATTTGAAAAGAGGTATAGAAACCATAAAAAGTGATAAAGGGGCTAAAGCCCTGAAATAAAAGTCAGAAGTGGTGGGTTTTTTTTCTTGGATATGATGACTAGGAGAAAAAGAAGAAGCAAGACACTGAGAGAAAACAAATTGAAGATAAAGAAGAAGTTAAATTAATAAATTAAATTAATGAACAGAAAGAGACGAAAACATGAGGAGGAAGAGTGTTCAGAAGAGAACAGACCACAACATTTCTTTTTCAGCAGATGAAAAGAAACTGAGGGGAGACTAGCCTGGTGGGTCAGAGTATGTGTGTTACAGGGAGAGAGTGGGGTTTTCCATCAAGGCTACTCAGCTCTAGCACTTTCTGACTGAAGTCTCTGCACAGGCACAAAACCAAGGTGTAAGTCAGAGTCCACAAGCAAGAAGATCATTAGTAAAAGTAAATTAAAAAGTTTTCTGTTGGTGTAGAGATGTGTATACTATCCAGTAGAAGATATGATAAAAAAATCACTATAGCTGAAAAAATAGGAATCTGTATATGAGAACCCCATGAGTATCTAGCAAACCTTTGTTCCGGCAGACATGATGACAAAGGCAACAGAAAATTTGGTTTGTATGCTACTAATAAAATATTGGCTCCAAATGGCTAACATACAGTAAAGACTGCCAATTTGGAAAATTACAGCCTGTTAATGATGTCAAGAGGTTAAAAACCATATTTGGAAGAATTTAAAGTGATCTAGAGTTGAGGTTTTAAAAAAATCCAGATTGGGACATATTCCCTAAACTTCCTGCTGGCTGCTCCTATGTGTAAACTCACAAATAAAAACATGATTATTCTACGTAGAACAGCTGCATATAACTTACCTCATGCTGAGAAACCTGCAAGCCACGCGTCTGTTTGATGGCTTCTTCATAGCGTGGAGGGTCTTCTGACATGGTTACTGAACTACTGAACAAAGACTGTGGTAAAATGTAACGCTGGGGCTGAGATGGGGAGGCTGGCTGCAGGAAAGAAAAGCAAAAATAATAAATGTGCAAACTTGTCTTAAACGGAGTCTACAGAAATGCAAGCACCCTCTACAACATTATAAAAACAAATCAGACAACAACAACAACAACAAAAACCTAAAAGACAAGAGAAATATTACTTCTCTATAGCCAGTGTAGTTTACCAATCCTTCCCCCACTCCCACAAATCTTATTACATCTCTAGATCTCATTCTTGTTACAGATACCTTGCCAAATATGAGTAACCTGGTCTGGTTGTCCTCTTACTTCTATATCTGCATTTACATACTTAATAAATGGATACCATATTGACCAAAATTTGTCATCTGTTCTGTCTTATTGATTTAACAGTGAACATTAACTTTTTCAATAAAGCTACATGCCAAGCTCTACATAACCATTTGTTCATACATAAATCTTTGGCCTGAAACACACAGGCAAAATAAAGTGCCTTCCAGGTGCTTTGGAGGTGTCTTGTTCAAATGACGCACCTCCCCCCAAATGACTTGGAAATCACTGTGAGGCCGCCTAAGGTGGCCCAAAGCCAATCCAAAAAAGAGCAGCAAAAAGCTGCTCCTGCCAGTGCCCCATTCAGGACCATGGCAGTTCAATATGCACCTTGCCCACCATAAAATGTTGGGAAGTTGGTGTCATAGTCAGTATAGAAATTAGAGGGACCAATGTGTTTATTAAGCCCACCATCAATCTGAAATTGGGTACAGTTTAATATTAAATTGCTTGGGCCTTTTTCAGGAGTTCTGTAGCTGTGTGTTCCTGCATGGCAAGAGGTTGACCTAAATGGCCCTTGCGGATCCTTCGAACTCTAAGATTCTATGATTCTGCAGCATTGCCTTCTATCTGTCTTCTGTTCAAGTACTAACCAGGCCTGAATTTGCTTCGCATGCTTAGTATGGTATGGAGCCTGTGGAAAAAAAGTATGAAGCCACTGACAGTCTTATTTATCTATTTATTTACCAAATTAATCATTAAATAATTTTTAATATTGATGCAGATCAGGTAATATCAGAACAGAAGGTATATTGGGTATACTGTATATTACAGAGAAATACAAAAGAATCCTGAAACCCTGGAGAGGCACAATGAATTTATAGTGCACAAGAAAGGGCTAAATGGACTGACTCAGTGCAAGTTAGCTTCCTATATACTGTGTTCTTATGCTCAATGTGGCCTTTTTTTTCCCAACCCTCAAAGAAAGTGTGTGTAGATGAGCCATATCAAAATGTGGTTATTTAGCTGAAAAAAGTTTCTTACCCTGCCATACATACAATTTTAGGGTTTCTGATGTCACCTTATTAAGCAGATTTCTTGAAATCAAGGTTCTTAGCAAAAAGAGAGAAAAGTACTGCCTTGCTGATCCAACATTCTAGAAGGTTCTGGGCAAGCAATGCCCCATACATTAAAGAAGTTCAATGCAGAAATTTGTCTATGGCACACACATACCTTCTGACGAGCACTGGGTCCATTTTCTATCAAGGACGCCTGGTTCCCTGAGTGAGCTGTGATATTTGACTTCTGATTAAACAAAGATTGTTGTAGTGTTGTAACAGACTGATTCTGACAGGGGAAAACTGCATTTGATGAGGTAGGAATTACCTGAAAAAACAAAATTATATGACAGTACTCATTATTTTTTGGGATGCAAGGGAGTGCTGCAAGCAAGACAAACACAGTCATGAAAGAAACACAATTCTCAAAGTTACTGAATGCATTTTGAAAATGTCCAAGTGTGTCCAAGTGATTCCACATCTATTATTTTTCAGTGCACACAGCACTGAGATAAGATCCTAATCTATTCCTCCAAGGGAAGTGTGAAGATCCTTACATGGTCTAGGGCTGATGTTTCTGTGATTGTGATTTTTTAGGGATTTTGCAGCTTCTTGTTTTAAATATCAGCTAAAGTCTTGCCTGACTATCAGTTCATGTGTCCACCATGATGGCCAGCAGCCATCCCTTCAGATGTTCAAAAATGAGTACTTGTGTTACCTCTCAGTCTTTTCTTTTTTAAATTAACTCTCACAGGGCTTGGTTTCCAGACTTTTAAATCTCAGTTGATCTTCTTTGGCCACATTCCTGCTTGTCACTATTCTTCCTAAACTGTGGTGCACTCCAGCACTTCTGAAAGATGACCATCCAACTGTTGCTTAAAGATAGTTTAAAGATAGTTAGTCTAAACTAAAGGTTTAAAGACTTTTATTGATTCTCTGAGACAGTTCATTTCACTGTTGAACAGCAGTTACAGTAAGTATGTTCTTCCTCATGTTTAAGTGGAATCTCTTTTCTTGTAATCTGAATCCACTGGTTCATGGTCTGGTCCCTGGAACAGCAGAAAACAAACTTGTTTCCTTATCTACATGGCATTCCTTTGGATATTTAAAGATGGTTATCATGTCTCATCTGAGACTTCACTTCTCCAAGCCCCCTAAGCTGTTCCTCATAGGGCTTGGTTTCCAGACTGTTTACCATCTTGGTTGCCTTCTTTTGGACACTTTGCAGCCTATAAATATCCTTCTTGAACTGTGGTGCCCAGAACTGGACACAGTATTTCAGGTGAGGTCTCACAAAATCTGAAGAGACAGGTACTATTTCTTCCCTCAGTCTAGACATTATACTCCTGTTGATGCAGTCTAGAATTCATTGGTCATCACATCACATTGATGACTTGCGTTTGTGATTCATTGCTTGTGATCTACTAAGACCTCTAGATATTTTTCAAATATACTGCTTTCACATCAGATATTCCACATCCAATCTTTGTTCTTTTTATATTTCTTGCCTAATAAACTTACAATTGTATTTGACAAAATTCATTTGGTTGGTTTCTCCACAGGTCTCCAACTTATTAAGATCTTCTGGAAAGTTAGTGCCACTTCCCAATTTGGTGACATCTGCAGATGTGATGTGAACGTCCTCTATTCTATCATATAAGTTATTTCAAAAGATGCTGAAGGCCCTATTGAGGCATTTCACCAGTCACTCCTTTCCAAGAGAAAGACAGACTATTGGTGAACACTCTTTTGGTGCAGTCTGTCAATCAGTTACAAATCTACCCAACATTAGTATACATTCTATGTATATCTGAAGTTCTTCAATGGTACATTTTGTGACAGAGTGCTTGCAAGAATCTTGCTTAAAAGAAATAAAGGAAGAGTCTAATTGTTTATCCAGTTCCATGAATCACTGCTGGTGCAGCAACCTACGCTGAAGCAGAAAGCATCATCTTGCATTGCTACAAAGACTTTACATAGCTTTGCATCCACTTTACACAAGATCCAAAAAGACCATCACACATCATCTCTATGGGCACTACGCTGCATTCAGATGTTTTTAAGAAAATAGCATTTAAGGCTTTTTACTTGAGCAAGAGATTCTAAGTCTTGTTCCACTTGATACATTCAGGAAATCAGTTCAACTGCAGGGTGCAAACATATGTATGCATTTATTCTTCCTGCCTGTATATACACACACAGACAGACACAGTGGCTCCTTGGAATTAGGATGCACCACCTTGTAACTGTAGTTTTGTGAGACATTTAGCTCTCTCTGTTTGAGAGCTCTGGTGCCACAATAAACTACAATTCCCATGATTCCCTAGCACTGAGCCAGGGCAGATAAAGCTGCTCAAACTGGATTATTCCTGCAGTGTGTTTTGGACCCTTGTTTGTATAATTGTCAAGTAAGTATTAAGCTGCAATGTTGGTTCCCTTCATTGCTGGAAGGCAAAATCTCTGAAATCAAATTTTAACAAAACATTATTTCTCCATCACAATGAAGAAATTATCTTAGTATTTAACAGTTGCTGAAAATTAAAAGAAATACATTGCCATCAACCATTACACAGTCACTGGAGAAGTGACTCACGGTACAACCGGTCAATTAAAATAACAGAGAGTTGAGAAAGTTTTCCTACCTGTACTGGAATATTGCCCACAGGTAGCTGCACTGAAGTGGTCGAATTTGGACCCTGGAATGAGAGAGGGAGTAGCAGCTGTGCTGTTCCTTGTGCAGTAAGTAAAGCCTGAGGCTGGGCAACAACAGCAGTTTGTGGCTTTCTCTGAGAACTTACACAGAACTGAGATACAACGTTTTGTGGTTCAGCTTTCGCCAAGGGTACTTCCTGCTTGATAACGATAGGTTTTTTGGCAACTAGGTTCTGCTCATCCATTGGTACTATCTGTCCTATAGACTGGTTGATTTCAGATGTGGATTGTCTTGCATCAGAGCAATGTACTAAAGTGCCTTCTTCTTTGACAGCAGGGCTGATAAATTTCTGGTTCAAAATCACAGTTGTGTCAGCTTGGGGTTGCTCTTGATGACCCCGCTTTTCCACTTCAAGCTGCAGTTTTAGTACTTCCACAAGTTTTTGCTCTTGTTCCAGTTTTCTTTTGAGTTCTTCAATTTGTTTTTCCTTTTCTTGAAGTTTACGGTCCTGTTCAGCTGCATCTGGCTCCATAGCTGCCATGCTTCCACCACTATGACTGTCTTCATTTGTGGTCAGCTCAACAGGTGAGTTACTTGGCAACTGGGATGAGGACATTATGGTCAAAATTTCGGTCAAAGAGTCTGCCATGTTGGTGTCATCGGTGCCAAGACAAGACTGCTCTGAAGGAGACGGGGAAATGGTCAAAGGGGAGCTGATGCACTCCATGGGTGTTGATTTACCTTCAGTTGCAACAGATACTGTTTCTGAAGGAAGTGTGGGAATGGAACTAACTTCTGACTTATTTAATGCAGTAACAGGGAATACTGTAGCTACTTCCCCCGGATTACTAATATCACTAGTGGATAAAGTCACCACTGTGTTATTTGTGCTGACAGAATTGTTGTTCGGGTCTTGATAAGGTTTCAACCGTTCAATAAGATCCATTTTTGTTCCAGACACTGGCAATCCTCTTAGCTTTAGTTCTATTTTCAGCTCAGCTACCTGAGATTTATATAAAAAAGAATTAGTGGAAAATAGGCTTTTAAGTATCCAGACATTGTAATTACCTGATTGATTAACTGACTGACTGATTTCTGACCTTTTCTCCAAAAAGACACTGAGGTTTCTCCAATATTGGGAGAAAGCTTTGGTTTAATTGTTCAAACATCACAGTAAATCTCCAGAAGCCAAGAAACCACCTCGAGTGTAAGAGAGTTCAGTCAGTGTAAACTAGTAGAAATTATGCACGTTGGACATGAAGGACATGACCCAACAAAAACCATATTTACTTATTTACATATAACTGCCAATTAAAATATGAAGAATTGATTCACATTTGCACAGGTAACATTCACAGGCCATCGCTGCATTTCAAAGGAATCCACTTAAAGTCAGAAATGCAAATGCAAACACTCTAATTGCAAGAATAAAGTGAGCCCAATGACAGCAAATTGTTGTTGTTGTTGATGGTGATAATGATGACAATGATAAGAATAATGGCATCTTCTTACTCCATTCCTCATCACACCTACTCTAGAAAAAGATTCACGGCTAAACAGAGGGATGACCTAGGTACTCTAGCTCTTCTCCAGTTATTGCCCTGTGGGGAATTTGCTTTTACAAATAGGAAAGTGGTACAAATCACAACCAGAAGTTGTATCAAGGAAACAATGTCTCAGGTTGTGGTTAACCAAACAGTAACATAACCCACAGGTGTGTATTCATTAATTCACCTTCACTGCAGATAATGGAGGAAATCACTGACTCAGAGTGCATTGTAAGATCCACATCAACTCATGGCACCCACAGAAAAAGTTTTATTTGGAGTGACTTCCAGCTACTTCAATGTATGATGCTCACCATTTATAAGTTACAGTCAGCCCTCCGTTTTTGCGGAGGATCCGTTCCAGACCTGCCCGCAAAAATGGAGACTTGTTGATATTCAAGCTCCATAGGCTTCAACGGTGCATGCGCCTGTGAATGCAAGCGCTGCAGAGGGGGGCGCCCCATTGAATTTAACGGAGATCGCCTCTCCGTGAATATTCAAGACCGCAGATCTCAAGTCTGTAAGAACGGAGGGGTGACTGTAATTTGTTTCTTAACGAGTTCCTGCTGTGTTACACAGGATGAGCAGAATATGCATGGAGGAGATGCGTTGGTTGGTATAGAATACTTCATTCACTGTTCTTTCATGATTGTTGCTATTCTTCCTTCCTGAACACCAGAAATCAACCAGCCAACCAACCAATTAATTAATAATTCCTTCTATTGTAAAGAAAACAGTAACTTCAAACAAGCTATACCAACTGATTTCCTCATTTAATATCTAGCTCTGGAGGCAGGAAGAAGATAAACCAAAAGCCCTTTAATGAGTAGATGTAGCATGGCATAGTGGTTTCATTGCTGAACTAGGACTCTAGGAGACCATGGTTCAAATACCTGCTCAACCATGGAAAGCTACTGAGTTATACTTTCTCAGCCTCAGATAAAGGCAATGATAAACCCTATCTGAACAAAGTTTGTTAAATAAAACATCCTGTAGCAGGTTTTTCCTTACCCTAAGTAAAAAATGACTTGAGGAACACAACGTAGCTACATCGATGCTGGCGAAACGTCAGGAATAAACTCTTCTAGAACATGGTCACATAGCCCGAAAAACCCACAAAAAAACTATGGATGCCGGCCATGAAAGCCTTCACCTTCACATAGTTACTTGAGTTGCAAAACACTGCCCTTTACTCCCTGGTTATTTAGCCATGATTAAGCTCCTATACTTGGTGAGGAACATTTTCTCGATGAATAATCAGCTTCTTGAAAATCATCACAAAAAACTCACAATAATGTAAAGTGACAATGCTTTATGGAAAATTTGCTACTTTCCAATTTTTCTTAATGTTTCTGTGTAGAAAAACCACCTTAGGGTTGAGCTGAAGTGGGAAGCAATTTTCACAGATTGCAAAAAGGTTATCTCACCCATCTTTTGTAGAGGTGGATGCTATGGATGGAGTGAAACACTTACCAGCTCAGAACTGGTAAGTCAATATTTATGAGTGTTCCATTGATTCCACGAGTCTAATCTTGTTAGGACTATTAGGTTTAGGTCTATGCTGCTTGACTGGCTGGGATACCACAATCAGAGAGAAAACAGCAAAGAAGTACCAGTCAATGAGAATTGTGAACATATCACTGAATAAAACCTGATCAATGTTAGATAGGTGAGTTAGGAAATAGTTCATGTTCCTGAAAAGCACTATTTTCAGGTCAAGACATTTTAGTTATTCAGTGTGAATGCAGCAGTTAGTATTTACCTTTAAGTCATCCAAGCTAGGAGGGAGAGGTCCTGGTTTTCTGTTGGAAACATTAGTGTTTTGTCTTGGTTTGCCGCTTCCCACTAAAGACGTGTTATTGTTCAAAGTATTTAGTTGTGTATTCCCAGTGTTACACTGTTTGTCACTCACAGGCCTTCAATGAAAAAAAGAAATTAAATTCAAACTAGCTTATACAAGTTCTGTTTTAATATATAGATTGACAGACTCTTTCACAATTGTTTCTGGAGCTATACAGTATTTTGCAAATTCCACAGGAGGCAGATTTTAATAGGAGAATCTAAAAACATCCAAACTCTTGTGTTTGAATTTCTGTTTTGATAAATTGTTTAGTGCATATAAAAAAGACAGCTTGACACTGTTATTCAAAATGCTGGAAGGAACTCTTACTGAAATAAAGTAATGATTTGTAAACATTTTGCACACTAGATCCAACAACTGAACTGCTCTGGCTAAACTCCAATGTGGATTCAGTGAGCTTACATCGTACTCTGTAAATTTATTTCTGAAGTGGCTTTGACCTTCCTGGAAAAAAATTGGTGTAGACAACTTCTCAGAAAAGCAATAAAAGGCACCTGCCTACCTTTTAAGACTGAAAGAAGCATGATTAAGATTTATAAAATGCCTGCACACCAGGGTTATAAACCAAGAGCATGCTCAGGACTTTGGACATGTGTGCTTATATGACAGAAGCTTTACATGAGCAACAGTATAAACTAAGCAAAAATGTATAATGCTTTGCCTCTAAAGCTAAGGACTATCAATCTAATCTTATAGGGGTTTGCAAATAACTGCTTTTTCAGTAATGTTCATACCAGCCTAAGATTCTTAGGAGATATTCTCTGAGCCAAACTAGAAGTGACCATAAGAGTGAATTGCAATTAATATGCATTTTTGTGTGTGTTCTGTATAAGCAGCCACAAGGAAGCCTTGAATGGTCTTTGCAACAAGAGGCAGGGAGTTTAATTCTTCCTCTTGTCCTATCATTGTTTCTCCCAACCTTCTACCTGTATTTCAAGAGAGGTTGTCACTGGCAGCAACAGAAGCCTCCCTTGGAAAGGTAACAGCAGTTTTGAAGAGGAAAATTTTCTCTGGTATTAGGCAAATGGTCAGATTACCCCTTCCACTGTTAGAACAATTTGCTTAATAGAAAGTGCAAATTAACTGTACCTGTACAGTTCATGTCCACATCTAGTTTGTTCCTCTCTCTGTTTGGACTACAAGATGAAGAATCTGGAGCCATTCCTAACTGTGTACGTAAAGACAGAATTGTGGTATTTCTCATCATGTGCACCTTGTGATCCTGCCACCCCACCTGCACCTGAGTTATGTAAGGTTTTTAATAATGTGTTGTTCTGTGGGTAGTGGTGGTACTGAGACACAACACTTATACAAGAGTCCCTTTGCCAGATTCTGTTTCTGCATTGCTGGGTTTTATCTCGTATCTGTCAGGCAAAAAAGTGTTCAGTATGTATTAAAAATATTAATGGTGTGGCAGTATCTGCTGTACTGGGCTTCTTTTGTTTCCAGTCTTCATGACTAAGAAGCATGATGTTGCATGTCTTCCTCAACTTCCTTTCTTCTGAAATGTTTGTGATAGCCTCTCCCAAAGCACACTGTAAATCCTAAAATACCGAAGTAGGCACAGCAGTTGATATTTCTTCCTCAACCCTCTCCCTCCCGCTTGCAAAAAGAAACAAGAATTGTCAAAGCTTCACATACTTGAGAGGTGCGGGAAGTATCGTCTGGTAGTTGTAGTGTTGCTGCTGTTGGCTCAGAATCTGCAGTTGCAAAAAAAGCTGTTGTTGTTGTAACAAGCGAGCATAGTTGGAGTCCATCTGTGGCTCATTCTTCTCACCTTTCTGATCAGGTGGGATGTACTGATGATACTTTAGCTTCTTCACTCTGGGCTTTGGTTCTTTGCACTTCTTGTTCCGAGGCTTGTCATTTGGATTCTTGGGATGGGGTTGCTATTGGAAGACAGAAAAGTAAAACATCATTTGGATCCAAAGCTGTCCAAATTAACGAATGGCCCAGTTGTTTGAATCAAAGTAATACCCAACTGAACTTGATCAAAGAGGAAAAAAGTATTTTGCTTATATTAGTGTTTTAACGCCTCCATATGCCCTGGCTAGACCCCCCCCCACACACAAAATGTCCTGTTTTAATGCCTTTTTCATTGTTTTGATTTTGATTGTGGCTCAATGGTTTCAGATGCAAACAATATTAAATTCTTGTGACCTGCCTAAAAGAAACAGATTGTCTTTTGCAGGGCAATTGTGAACATGTTTACTCAGAAATAAATCTCACTGTTTTCAATAGTCCTATTCCATATTAAGTAAATTTGGAACTGCAATCTCTAGCTACTTTTATTACAGTCTAATTAACTTAATACTACCAAAGAAATGTTGGATTCACAGGATATAAAGATGCACCTTTCCTTCCTCCGCTTTTGTTTACAAAAGGAAGTGACTGAAACCTTTCACTTGCAACTGAAACTAACCATGCTAACTCTTTATGCATAGCTAATCTACTTAGCAGCATACTAAACCTTGCTGATATGTGTTCTAAACAATACAGTATATACAAAGACAATAAGGTACAAGACATTTGTTTTAGAAAGATGCCAAAGATGTCACACAGTACCTTTTATCCTCCCGCTTACATCACTGCACACATGCCAATGTGACGATACACTATTCAAAGCAAGGTTTTCAGTCCAAATCAATGCGACCTTCTGCATAACTTTAAAGTTATTGTTTGGTGAAAGTTAGGTTCTCTTTTAGGCATTGCTAGTTATTTTCCTTCATAAATTCTTCTATGTTTAAGATATAGAAGTGGACTATGGCAAAAGTTTAGAATTAAGATATGAGCCAAACCAAACATAACCACACTTTGTCCTGTTCTATGATGGCTTTGGTAGCAATTAAAATTGATAAAATTTATTATTAATCAACAATAACAATATTGATGGTGATGATGATGATATTTATATCTTGCCTTTTCCCCAGAGCTGGAACACAAGACTTACAAAACATAAATCCAATACTAGAGAAAACAAACAAATACAAACATTTAAAAGTTATTTTGAAAATGTAATTAAACTATCTGTAGAATTAAACAATGATTAAAACATATCTCTTAAAAAGACAGGGAAAGAGATGTCCTTGCTGTTTCTCCCCTCCCCCCCCAAACATCGTTATTCTGCTGAATGCTTCTGTTTGAGATTTTCTATTTAGCTGGGAAAATAGTACAATTAAAACAAATACACTAAATGCTTTTGCTCTCTCCTACCTTTATTAGTGTTGGACCGCTGCAGTGTTTTGGTGCAGATGTAGTATTTGTGGTAAGAGGAACAGCAGTTGTAGAGCATGGAGTGTGCTGATCTGTGAAGGGCTTCAGAAATTCAGGCACTGATGATGTTAATATTGGATACTGATAATAAACAACAACAACAAAAACCAAAATGGGAAACTACCATCCATTTTCCAACAGATATCAACTGATCTGACATACTACAGAATTACCTGTGAATCGGTTATTATACAAAATGACAATCTGATACTGGGCACACAATTCAGCATTCTTAGATTCTAATTTTTTTAGCAAAAATAAATAAAAAATAACTTTTGAGAAAATCTCAGAAAGGTGAGGAAGGGAAGAATAGGAATGCTAAAAATCAGGAAGATAGTGCTTCAAGGCCCCTAATAGGTCTCTGTCAGTCTTCGCATACCTAGCAAAAGTAGATGTGTATTTTATCTGTTTTTACCTATCATTTATCTTTAAGGAAACCAGTGACGGTTAATCATAAAAAAGAAACCATACATTGGCAGGTTTCATAAAAAATACACATAAGAATTTGTTTTTTCCTTGGCATAGAGAACATTTAGTTACCATATGTGTTGGAGCTTATATGGAAGAATATCAGAAAAGAGCTCCTAATACTCAGAGTAGGCTCTGAAATCTAATTGATGTCTGCTCATAAGAAATGGGGATAAAGAGACAGAACTCCATGAAATTGTTAAATATTTCTAATCTCCAAATCTTTGGGGATATTAAAATGCAAATCAAGTTAAAATATATCCTCAGAAAAAGACCTGGACTGCATTTGCGTTGTAGAAATAACGCAGCTTGACACCACTTTAAGTGCTGTAGTGCTATCCTGGGAATTGTAGTTTTACAAGATGTTTCACCTTCTCTGCAAAAAGAGTGCTGATGCCTCACAAAACTACAAATCCCAGGATTCTGTAGGATGAAGGCATGGCAGTTAAAGTACTGTCAAACTGCATTATTTCTACAGTGCAAATGCACCCTTTGTTAACATCATAATATGGCAACAGGTAAGATTATGATAGAGATGCTGACACTATACCTGGTTGGCAGAGGAGACTGGGGTGACTGGAGATGTTGCTTCTCTTGCTTTGGGCTCACCAGGAGATGCTGCTGAGCCCTGGGATTCTTGACTAGCGGGCTGGTCTGGAGATAAAGCATCACTGCTGTCCTCATCAAATGAGAAATCATCCAAAGCTTGAGGATAGTTTTCCTGGCCAACCGCTAAGAAGAGAGAAAAGAATAAGAAATCCTCCTCCTATTTCTATTAATAGCTGGAGTATGCAACTCTGGTAATATTAGGGGAGGCACTGAGGGTTTTGGAAGATATTGAGGGCTGCCCTTAAAATTTTAAATTAATATATTTTGTAATAAAGCTTATGATTCCTATTTTACTAGAACTGGCAAAATAAAATAATAAAGTGTATTTATTTTATTAAAATTAATAAAATGTGAGAGGGGGAACCAGGAAAGAAGACAAGCAGAAAGGAGAAGCTGACAGAAAAAGCAATGGATGCACCAACATGGGTGATGAGTTACATATTCCTATGCAAAATAAAGCTATTTCAGAGCTGGCAAAACAGGACTTTTCAGCAATCAAACTACTGCATTGAGGGAAATCATCTGATTCTTATTCAACAAATCACAAAAGGACTTTTATTCCTCAAAATGTGCTGTTTGGAAGTTTCTTTAAAACCAGTGTTTCCTTTTACCTCTCTTTTCTGCAAAAGACCCATGTCCAAACTTTTCTACTTGCCTATAATTGCTTCTTTAACACTGGAGTCCACAGGCAGGATGTTTTTTTCCACAAGTTCCATAGGGCCAGGCCTCTGAGCAATCTTCTCATTGAGATCATCTGCCAAGCGTGCTCTCTTCAGTTTCATCTGAGTTGCCTGTAGAGAGGGTTCTGCAAATGTTTCTGGGAGTGGAAAGAAGGGTATGTTTTAAAAAGAAACACCACCACTTACATTACGGACATTCTCTCTAGTAAACAGAAGACATCCTTTAGTGGGTTGTCCCTCTCACTTGCCTGACAACCCCATGTTTCTCCAGTCTTGTAACAAGATGAGGAGGAATAATTATCTTCCATTCCGTTAAGAAAATAATGGTGTAGCAATTAGAATAACAGAATTTTAAGGTGGTAAATAACTGGTATAGAAGTACTGGGGACCATTCCTCTCAGAGAAAGGCAATACTATGGTGCAGCTGGGAGAGCCAGGATGTCCTCTGTTCACTACAGAGAATGACTGTCTCATGGTACGCGCCAATGTTCCTTTCTCCTGTAATGGGCAGAGGACACTCTGAAGTGAGATTTATCCAAACTGATATTTCACAGGTGGGAAGCTGTTGATTAGAGGCAAGGTTGATCAGACCACCATGCTATGATGTGCTCTATCGGATCCTCAATTCAGTCCAAGCAACAGATGCCTAATTAGGGCGATCCTTAATTAGGCATCTGTTGCTTGGACTGAATTTTGTTTTGCTTTGTCTTGAACTTTAGTTTAGTTTGCTTTGCTTTAGCCAAAGAAGCTCAAGTCAAAGCTTGCTTCCATTTTTAAAGTTTTTTCTGTGAAAAGGCTAAAGCTTAAGCTTGCTTTCACTTTTGAAGCTGTTCCTCGATCAGAGCTTAGAGATGCACTGCTTGGATAGAATAGAAGAATGAGAAAAAATGCCTTTATTCCACCAACCTTTCCTATACCTCCTACTGCAAAGAATCTGAAAAATTAGGCTAATACTGGCCAGATGTTTAGTGTTACAAAGTACAACTTAATAAACTAATCAGGAAATCTATTAAACCTCTGTAATAGGTATTCAAGATACGATGGGCATGTTGGTAGCATATATAAAAATAATGAATTAAACACAGAAGGATTACATGATCAAATTACTGCCCATGAGAAGTTATGAATGCCTCTCATAGTCTTTTGTCAGCTCAGATTTCTCAGTTTGAATTTCTCACTTGATGTGCTAAGCTACAAATCCTAGGCCTTAGAGATTTGAAACCTGGAGCTGAGTTAATTGAATTCTCGGGTGAATTCATGTGAGTTGTTGGCCTCTGCTTCTGATTTTCAGTTAGAGATCGAAAGAGCTTATTGAGATTCCAACGCAACCTAAAATCTCATCACTGGGTTTTTCTTCAGGCTTTCTGCTCAACATGGAACATGATCAAAATATGATCCAAAGCAGCCGTTAAAAATGTGTAGTAGACAGAGAGCATCAATCAGATTTAGCGCGGGCTCTTTATTGCTAGTGACTCCAAAATATACTTCGCCTCCCACATGGCATATTGCGCCCATGAAGGGGGGGAACAATAATTGGACAGAAGAAAAATAGGAAGACACAAGAAAAGTTACCCTACAAGTACAGCAAATGTGAAAAAGAAGGGCAAGCTTCTGTGCGTGTGCGCGCACATGTGCGTGAGCACTGTTAAAGATTAAGAAAATCCCCTGCAAAAGCGATACTAAGCATCTTCCTCTGTTACACTTTCCTCCAACCTCAGACATAGAAAAAAGTCAGTTTTCCCTTTTTTTAATGCATTTCTCCATACATTTCATCCTGGTGCAGCAGATACATGCCCCTTAGCAACCATGAGACAGTTTTTCAGGTGAAGGTGAGGCAAGTGAAAGCAAGAGGCAGACATCATGAGAGCTCAAAGTTAAGGCAGAGGGCACACATGGCACAAGAGACCTGTGTGTCCAAGAGAGAGGCACTATTGATAGGATGCTATCTGTGAGGCGAATGAAAATACACACGATACACGAACAAAATATTTTAATGAATATACGACGTCAATCTTCACCAAAAGACTGCAATAATGAATGTCCAGAGAAGTATCAAGGCGCTTTGTTCTTTCTATTTCAATAAGGGTGGTCAATATGTTCCTGCTGCCCTTGAGGTCTTTGTTGCTAGAATCCTATCCCAAGTTTTATATGGCTCAGAGATCTGTTCTTTCAATCGCTTGTTTTTGTTGTTCAGTAGTGATTATAGTTTTGTTATTGTTTGTGTATGTGCATTTCAGATATATAAATAAAATATGTGTAGGACTGTTGCATTTATGGGTAATAAAAATTATATTACTGTAAAAAAAGACACTTTTGAATTGTGTTTCAAGGTGCTATTTTCTTCCTACAGGAAGTACAAGACCTTGAACATGATCTTACAAGGCATATCTCCATTAAGCTGAAACTGTCACAAGGGATGAAACTCAATGAAAATTGGGGTAACAGGAACCAGTGTAAAACAGGCAACGGCGAAGAGAAAGGTTGCTGAAGATAAAGACAAGTCAAAATAACAGATGATGAAAGAAGACTTAGGCCCGGTACAGACTGGAGAGCAGAGTGACCGCATGCTCCCGAGCCCTACCACTCTCTCCAGGTGCCATCATGGCTCACCCCTGTCCACACGGTGGCCACCATGATGATGTACGTGTAGCGCAGCGGAGCGGCGTGCCCCATCATCATTGCACGCAAGGGCGCCAATGGCAACCAGGGCGCATCCCAGAAAGAACCCGCTGGAAGCAGATTCTTTTTATTCCTTGCGGGGGGCCATGCCATTTGGTTGGTGCGGCCTACATGCATGGTAAAAATTGGTGGCTGCAGGCCACCCTTCGGGAGAAGTCTGTCTAGCCCCTAAAAGAAATAATATTTGGCACTCAAATCCCTAAGTAAGACAAAGAGATCATTACTCTCAGTGTTGTTCATACAGTGGACTAATAAGTACTGAATGAAAGCTAGTGAGGCACCCCTAGCCATATGCACTGCGGGTAAGGGTAGAGCCACCCAAACTCGATTCAGTTCTAAAATATTCTGACCATGTCTCTACAGAGGCCCAAGATCCATACGAATTTGAGACAAGGAATCAAGAAATTGGTGTACTTTTATGGTCATGGGCAGTCAATAATAATTTTCCTACTGGAGGGGATGAACACCTACATGTAATTAGGGTAAGATAAATTTTAGCAACATATAATTTCTTTTTTTTTTTTTAAAGGAAGTTCACTGTCCTGGATTAAAGTATTTACCTCCTCTGTTTACAGTCTAAAAATTTAAAGCAGAAAACAGGACATCAGCATCCTCACCTTCAAGAATGTGCATTCTGACCAACTCTGATCGATCAGGTCTACTCCGTATCTTGTGCTTCAGAAAGTTTTCAGTCTGTGGGGAAAAACAGGTACAATTATACACACTATAGCTACTGGTAATTCACTCAAAATATTTCAGTCTGCAAAATGAGAATCATTTTTTTCCTTCATGATAATGCCTCCTGAATAGCTGTCACAGAAGCACTAAGATGTTTCTGTGTACTTCAATATTACGTTTTACATATGTTATTAAATCATTTAGTGAGTAAAGGTTCCAACACAAAGTATAAAATGCATCCCATAAAATTTAAACTTCAAAAAGGACATATTTCAAATGGATTCTTTCAAACAATGACCAAAGTGGATAAAATATAAAATGTGGAAGCACAATTATACACGTTCAAGAATTTATGATTTCAAGTAATTTATTATTTCAAGTCAGCAAGTACCACTGACAGAAGCCAAAATGGTGTAGTGGTCACCTTGAGGTTGCTTAAAGTCGGAAATGACTTGAAGGCATACAAGAACAAGAAGTGCCACTGACAGTCAGCAGAAGGATGCTTCTGAATAAGTTCTGAGTTTTTGAAGAAATTAATGATGATCCCATTTCACAGTAGGACACTTGTTCCTTTTTCTATACTGATCAAACTAAAGTGTATAAACAACATGCTTACTACAAGAAATGCAAGTAATTTTTCTCCCTAAACATCATTAAATAACATTATTTTATGATGGCAGTTCATACAGGTTGAGTATCCCTTACCCAGAATTTCAAAATCTGAAATACAGTGGGGCCTCCTTATCTATAAGCATCCACGGATGGCAAGCCCCTGGTTGTCCCCAATGGTGGCATGCACACATGGCTGTGTCACCATTAGAGACGGACCCCATTGTCGCTAATAGTGGCGTGGCCACATGTGCCATTGAGAACAGCATCATTGACGACAACAGGGGCTGTCTGTAATGGTGCCATGGCCGCAGGCTGCCATTGGGGACAGTGGTACTTGAGGTCCCATGGATTTTGGTATACAAAGGAGGGTCCCACTGTACTCCAAAATTGTCCACATAGGTAGCTGAGATAGTGACATTTTAGATTTTTTGATGGTTCAATGTACACAAATTTTATTTCATGCACAAAATTATTAAAGATCCCATGTACGACATTTCCTTCAGGCCATGTGTATAAAGTGTATACGAAACATAAGTGAATTTAGGTTTAGAATTGGGGAAAATTCAAAATCCAAGTAAGGGATACTCAACCTTTATCAAGTTAGACTTAAACATGTTGTAACCAGGATCTGCAAGTGCCAAGTATGCAATTCAACACAGGCAGATTCAAAAAGGAAGTGGAAATAATTTTGTCATCCTTTATGGATCCCAAATAAGGTTTAAAGATATAAGTGGCCATTTAATTGGCATTTGAATCTTAATCTCCAACTCCCGGGGCAGAACTACCAGTATAAAGATTAGGCGTACAACCTTGATGCTATCGTTCTCATTGTTTCTCCTGGCCTGTAGGCACACAATAACACAATAATTACAGTGGTCTCCACTTACAAATACTGATACTATACTGAGAACTAAGAAGATCACCCAAATGTTTAAATCACAAAGATAAGCACTTATTGGATTTTAATATCAGAAGTAACTGTGGCACTTCTGAATGGCCAGTTCTGAAATGGATCTCATCTTGCATTATTTACTGCAAACTTATATCCAACAGAGTGGTTTTAGAAAATGAGAGTAACTGTTTAAATGACAGCAAGGTTTGATAACCATCTGTCATTTGTGCTTTAATAGCTTGCTTTACTTACTTTTCATAAAGGATACCTTTCCCCAAATTTAGTCACACACATTAAAATGCATTTCAGTTGTTGTTTTTTTTCTGTCATAAGTCATGTATATGTCGCCCTTTCCAAAAACAGTCACAGGTGAAGAGTGAAGAAGCATGTTTAAATTGTATTTCTTACCCTAGCTCTCTCTAAGCTCTTTATCTGCTCATGGAATGCAGCAGGGCTCTTCAAAGCTACAATGGGGAAGTAAAAAAGTGATATGAATCTATAAGAATATGTTAGTAAAGACAGTAAAAAAGATTAGTAAAGATGGGTATTTCATACTGTTTCATGTTTGTCTCTACTAGCTCATCTCAAATACACTGTATTAGCAATATAGGACTTCTTTTTGATTCTCTCCTCATCTGTCCCAATTATGGGCTCTCATTAGCAGTAATAAAAGCAAGCCAACCAATTAACTGAATTCCAGATAGTTCAGTTAATATCATAAATATGGGCTTTAAAGGCCCATGATAAGAAATAATCAAACTGCAAAATGACTAACTGTCTAGTGGTAGAAGTGGAAAACCCGGGGACTAGATGTGTATTTGAACGTACAGTTGGCCCTCCACATTTGCGACTTTGACTTTTGTGGATTTGATTATTTGCAGATTTAATTCATAGAATCATAGAATCGTAGAGTTGGAAGGGACCTCAAGGGCCATCCAGTCCAACCCCATTCTGCCATGCAGGAACTCTCCACCAAAGCATCCCTGACAGATGGCCATCCAGCCTCTGTTTAAAGACCTCTAAGGAAAGAGACTCCACTACACTCCGATGAAGGAGTTTGTTCCACTGTTGATCAGTCCTTACTGTCAGGAAGGTCCTCCTAATGTTGAGCTGGAATCTCTTTTCCTGGAGCTTGCATCCACTGTTCCAGGTCCTGTTCTCTGGAGCAGCAGAAAACAAGCTTGCTCCCTCCTCAATATATCATCCCTTCAAATATTTAAACAGGGCTATGATTTGTTCTCTCTAGGAATCTATAGGTCCTCCAGCATAACTCTGCTGGAAGTTGACCATAGAGTCACGCTGGAGGACCTAGAGATTCTTAGGAAAACACTTCTCTAAGCATTTGTAGGTCCTCCAGCATGGTTCTTTGGTCAGCCCCTGATGTTGATCATAGCGTTGTGCTGGAGAACCAAGAGAATTCTACACAGATGTTTTCTCAGGTTAAAAGGGGGGCTTTTTATTTGCAGTTTTTCCACTTTCACAGGGTCCTGTGCCCCTAACTCCAGCAAATGTGGAGGGCCTACTGTAAAATAAATTGGTTTAGACATTTTGCATTACGTATAGAAGACTAATGTTCAAGCACTCTGTTTTTGCCTTCCCCCTACATTCTCTCTTTAATAATTAACTTTTTGATTTTTGTCAACTCGTTTGTCATAAAATCTGAACTGGTAATTATGGTTTGCATGGCCCCTGCAACCCAGAATATAAAGCAATGCTTGTTCATTTAACATCAAACCACAAGTTGGCATTGCATATAAACTGATATATTAATAATACAGCAATACTTTCCTCCTGTATAACTCCATCATGTTTGTCCAGGACAAAAAAAGCATACAGTGTTCCCATGAAGAAGAACATCTTTGAATCTTAGCCAACTGAAAGTTATTTTATGAAACAATGCACTTATGACCAAATAGCAAACTTTTAAAACAGTAATTTGTTTATGAAGCAATATCTCTTCACTGGTATAAAAGGACCCCACTTTTAATATCTTCTAAGTTGTGCCTTCTGATTTGCGGAGGATCCATTCCAGAACCCCTCCCCCCATCAGAAAAACTGCAAATATTGGAGCCCCATTGTTTTTAATGGCCACATGATCCTGCATGAGGCCCCGTGCATGCGCCACAGGCGGGCATGCCATTTTGTCCCTCCTGGCTTCCCGTCTGCAGAAATTCAAAACTGCGAATGGAAAGTCAGCAAATCCAGAGGGACGACTGTATATTGTAGCAGAAATTGTTCATTTAATTATCAATTTTGTACTCATTTAATTAGCAAATTCTATCATTTCGATAAAGTAAATCCTAGATATAACAGCATGGTGGTATTTGTTTCCAGTTTTTGTCTTATTCCTTTTTAAATTGGCAGAAATATTCTCTGAAGTTAAAAGGTAGAGACAGAATCATAAAAACAGAGTTGGAAGAGGCCCTATGAGCCAATGAGCCCAACTCCCTGCTCAGTGTATGATCTCCAGCTGAAGCATCTCCAGCAGGTCCAGCCTCTTTCTGAAGACATCCAGAGAAGGAGACTCCATCACCTCTCTATGAAATTGGTTCCATTGCCAAACTGCTCTCACTGTCAATACGTTTCTTCTAAAGTTCAATCGAAATCTACTCTCCTGTATGTTAAAACCATTAGTTTTACCCTCTGGGCAGAAGCTCAGCACCTTTTTGTAGGAGCCCTTGAGGTATTTAAAGAGTGCAATCATGCCACCCTTCAGTCTTCTCTTCACCAAGTTGAATGTGCCCGGCTCCTTCAACCTCAATCTCTCCTCATATGTTTTGTTCTTCATACCCCGTATCATCCTTGTTGCCCATTCTCTGAACTCACTCCAGTTTCTCTATATCCTTTAAATGAGGCTCCCAGAACTGAACAAAGTACAGTGGACCGTTCATATTGGCAGGATGGCAATCCACAGATTTGATAATTCCTGGATTACCATGCCCCATGTTATTCAATGGCTGTACATACATATGGACATGCTGATGCTTCTATGCACACATCACTGAATAATATGGGGTGTGATCATTCACATTTTTTATCATCTGTGGTGGGAGGTGGATGGGAAATGTTCACTGTACTACAGATGAGGACTGAACAGCACAGAAAACATGGGGACTATTATGGCCCAGGACAGACTGGTGCTTTGTGCTGGCCTTGGGCCAAAATTAGGGTTCTGTAGGGCTGGGCATCCGCACACGGCAAACCTTACTATTGGTGCGTGGGTGCCATGATTGTGTGTGCCCATCCATACAGAACACCCAATGATGACATCCATGCGGCGCAGCGCCACGCCCAAACAGCACCATGCTACGTGGATGTCATCGTTGGACGCAAGCACGCCAACAGCGCCC
The DNA here is from genome assembly GCF_019175285.1 of Sceloporus undulatus. Lineage (NCBI taxonomy): Eukaryota > Metazoa > Chordata > Lepidosauria > Squamata > Phrynosomatidae > Sceloporus > Sceloporus undulatus. Next base: position 34,572,526 of record NC_056529.1, on the reverse strand, counting down.
TGCACATGGCGCAAAAAGAACTTGCCAGCAATGGGTTCTTTTTAGGCCTCGCGGAGGCCGCAGCTTTTGCCCTGGGGGTGCAGTGGTTAAATGCTGGTACTGCAGCCACAACCTAAGTTTGATCCTAGAGGAGGGCTTCAAGGTCCACTCAGCCTGCCATCACTTTGTAGCTTGTTGGGCACAAGTGGCTTACACATTGTAAACTACTTAGGACGTGCTAGTTCACTGATAAGTAGTATTGAAATGTACTTGCTGTTGCTGCAGCTTCATATTGCTGGCCCATGTTCAACATATGATTAACAATAATCCCAAGATTTTTTTCACATGTAGAAACTGTGTGCCTGCATGTGTACACAGCTGAATATCCCTTTACTTTTTTTTCATGGGTATACATTGTGTACTAAGTATGACTAGCTATTTCATGTTTAATATGAAGTCTGCACTGTATTCAATTCAAATATTCTGTAAAACTTGCAGAAAAAAAGTAGTCTTACGTGGCATGATTCCTTGGTCTACCAGCTGTTCTCTTGTCCGCCTTTGCTGTAGCCTCAGTTGTAGTACTGGGAACAACAAAAATAAAAGAGGTGGAATAATTATTTGACAAATAGGATCATCATCTTACAGACAGAAAAATGGCTTTCAGGCACTCTGGGGGTGAGCATCATCTAAACGCCACGACTCCAAAGCGGCCGGAACCCATGCCCATCTGTTTCGGGCCTAAGACTCATGTAAATCTGTAAAACTTCTCAAGGCGTTTCATTTTGATGGTAGATAAATATTAGCAAGACAGCAAGCCATCCATGAGATATTAAATGTCTCTTTGCAAATGTCTGCTACAATCAGTCCAGGGGAAATTACATCCTTATGTGCAGCTTTTTCTTAACTCAAAACAAGAACTGGAATACGATAGTTAATTCAGAGAAGAAAAACGTGCAGCCCTCTACATGTTAGACTATAAGTCCTAGCAGCCCCAGACAACATAGCCAGGGGCAAGGAATGCTGGGAGCTGCAGTCAATCATCTGCAGTCCAGCATTGCACAACTCCATTCCTAACTAGTGAGAGCTCTGAAATCCATTTCAAATTTCACTTCACTCAAGCACTACTTTCTTAGTCTTTCAGCTACAAAATGGATTTTTTAAATTATACAAGTCTGTCAAAGCTGTTGTGAGGATTACTGTACTATGATCAAATATGAGAAGTGGCTTTAATATTTAATTATAAATAGGACTTCATCAGAGATGATATACATTCCCATTCAGCACTATAAGAACATTCAAAAGTAGCCTACCACCAGAGATCTGCACAGGGCTGTAACATGTACATTCATATAAAGTTCAACATGTGCAGTTTAAGAGTAGTAATATTCCAGATAAAATCCATATGAGCAAGGGCTAGTCGATTAAAAATATATAGCCCTGTGCAGATGCACCAACTCTGAAAATATGCTAATGCTAGGTGCAAATGTTTTTGTGCTAGAGCAATGACACTGATGGATACATTTTAGGACTTGTTCTATTTTTATATATAGAAACAAAACAAAAAGAACAGCCAGATGATAAGAATAAGTGAGTTTGCTGCTGAGCGCAAAGTTCAATAGAGTACTGTATTGGCTTCTCCCTGCTTACACAAAAAGTGTGCTTAATTGATTAAAAATAGATGTAAAGAAAAGTTCATTTGTAAGGCAATAAAGGAAAAACATACCACATTTAAGAAATGAATCTAAGACACTGGAGTGTTTTAAACCCAGCTTCACAACTTGAGAAACTCCTCATAATGAGAAGTAGTAATACCAACAAAACCTGTAATTTTACAATTTTGTTTTAAATTACAAATATTTTCAACATGTAACATTAGTTTTTTAAAAACAAACTCCTTACACAATGATTTTTTATTGATGACAGAATAGTATGAATGTACATTATTGGCCTATTTGTTATTAATTCTTTCAATTTATATCTTGCTTTTATCCCAGGGTGATACAATTAAAAGGATATGGGCTTCCTCCGTCTTTCCATGACTCGCTTTCTTTCTTTTTTTATTTAATCTTTATTAAATTTTCCAGTAAAACAAACAAACATAACAAACAACATATGACTCGCTTTCTGACGACTCACTCTTTTGACACTTGCAAATTACAGACAAGTTCCATTAATTCAACAAGGGATCTGCTCTTTCATTAGTTCTTCCCTGTGAGAATCATTTGACACTGCTTGCATGCATGCACACGCATGGTCCCAAGGCTTGCTACAGAAAGAGTCTACTCCTCCTCCTTGAAATAAGGGAACTTCTCTGTATCATTTGCAAACCTGGAAACAGCAGAATATTGTCAGTCCTTCTTCCCATGAAGTTTTGCTTTGGACTGCTTGTATGCATATGCTGCTTGCAAATTGAGCTGAGAGGGGAAAAGCTGCTAAGCCAACTACGGAGGCTTGTCTGCAACTAAGTGAGGGCTGCTTGGAGCCTTTCCCCCGTTTCTCTGGGATTGTGCTTCCTCTTTACAGCTTCAATCTGCTTCCAGTCTGCAATGCTTCTGAGATCGTGAGGAGTCCATCTCCTACAGTATTTGTTGACCAACCATGAAATAATGAGACCAGACACAGTATTTTGGTTAAACAAGGGCCGTGTTTATTGACATAGAACCTGTTTAAATGTTTGAGGCCTGAGGATGAGCAAATAAAGGGGGGAGCAACCTGATGTGGGGTTAACTGAGGTCCAGATGTCAACCTATGCTCATTTTGGAAGGCCAACCTAGAGGCTCTCTCCCAAGCCCTGCGACTTTATAAGAGACAGTAAGCCCCCAGATCAGCCTCAAGGACAGACTCTTTCACAACCGCCCAAGCCCCATGTCAGGAGAAAGGGGCATGTGGGGGAGGGCAACAGGCACTTCAGTAGCCTTCTCTCTGGCCTTTGCATGTGAACTCCCTTGGCCCCATGAGCCAAACACAAAAACCCCTGGTCTCCTCTCATGGGGGCCAACACTGTATGGTTCAGAGACCAATACTGTACAACATCTGTGCTTATACAGTGGGTCCTTCCCTTACACAGGGATCTGTTTCGGACCCCTTGGGTAAGGGAAATATCACGAATGCTCGAGCCCCATTGAAAATAATGGGGCTCATGCATGCGGTACGGTGCGGTGCGCATGCTATTGCCACTACCGGCACATGGCTTTCAGTATAAGCGGAAAGTTGCATATGATGCGAGCGCGCTATAATATACTCGTCCTTCCACTTTTGCTGGGGTTACGGGCAAAGGACTCCCATGAATGTTGAAAAAATGCAAATAACAAAAAGACTACCATACATTTTTACCTGAGATAACACCTCTAGAAATCTCTAGGTCTTCCAGTGCAACTCTATGGTCAACGTCTGCCAGACATTGACCACAGAACTGCACTGGAGGAGCTACAAATGTCTAGTGGACTGTTCTATCTAAGAATTTCTAGGTCTTTCAGTGCAACTTTTTGTTCAAGTTGACCATAGAGTTGCGCTGGAGGGCCCAGATATTCCTAGAGAGAACACATTAATAAAATCCATGAATAATCACAAAAATCAAAGCTACTAATGTGGAGGGACGAGTGTACGTCATAGAGTAATACACTGAGAACAGGACACTGAAAGTAAACTTGTGTTCATTCATTTTATTTTACATTTGGGTGTGCGTGCGTGTGTGTGTATACAGCATATTACTTAGATTTTGCATGCATTCAAAAGTTATATATACTGTTATTTACACTTTTTGATGGCCAAAAGGCACTTGCAAACTAAAAACAAAACAAAACAGGGTTCCACTTTTCAACCAGTTCCACCTTCTGATAGTATTCTGCTCCCTAACCCATCAGATAAGTGGCAATAGATATCATTGAGATTTGGGGGTAGAAGTTTGATCCTCTTTAGCAAATGTAAGCATGTCATGGTTTTCATATAATGTTTCTTCAGGCCTACATTAAGCACGCAAATTTCTTATCAAATCTATTCTTTCTCACCATAGTCTCACTTCAAATTTCAATTTCACTTTTTATGACTCCATGGAGTGATAATACTGAATATGTAAACCTCTCTCTTTTCTTTTCAATTACAATGGCGGGAATCTATTAGGTCTGGATCAAAGATCAAAATTTGTAAAGAATATTTCACATACCATCTAAGAACATGCTAAATCAGAGTGTACAGTTCCTTCACGGAAGGAAACATTAAGTCATAGAGAGAGAAAGAGATAAAAATGGATCATAGAAGAAAGACTCCATGATAACACCTATACTCAAAGGTTACAGACTCTAAGTACTATTTAGTAGTTAACAGGACATGATATTATTTTAGCCATTTTAACCTTTATTAAACTACCATTCTAAACAACAAATGCTTGACCTAGTGCCATAACTTTGAAATACTCCTCCTTCTATGAAGAGGGAAAAAATGAAACCTCCAATGAAAACAAATTTATACCAAAGTTTAATGCTCATTTAGTAAGGAAGCAGTAACTCATCTTGTAGAAGAAACTTTCAAATATAATTTCAGCCATAAACAATTTGGTTTTGTGCTGCTAAATATCTGGATCTAGTGGCCTACTGTGAAGTCCATCTGCTTAATGTAATGAATAAAACCCGTGCTCTTTTTATAAAACAACATGGGTTCAGGAAAGCATAAACATACCTCAAGAGAATGGCAGCACAATCTTATATATATTTAGTCAGGAATCCTAATGTGTGTTACATGTTTATTATATAGGTAAGACATTTTAAAAATTATAATTTCCAGTTTTAAAATCTCAGAAAGTGTTCAGTGAGTCTGCTTGTCGGATTTGTTCTCAGGTGTGTAAGTTTGACAAGATGTCTCAAGACATGTACTGTCTCTTGGGGCAAAGAACCAAGACATAACAGAGAGGTGGACAAGCAAAATCAAGCCCACTGATCATTTCCCCTTCCTTCTGTAGGAAAAAAAAAGATACTGGAAGCTATAGCCTTCAACATATGAGTCGACATAAGAAACTATGAGACATGGGGAGGAAGACGATACCATTTGAAGGATGTGGACCAGCAGTATGCTGCAGAATACTAAGAGTGAACAACTATCTCTGCAGGTGGTCCAACAGGAAAGATTTGGGTTCTTGAACCATAGTCTGTGTTTTCAAGAAGGGCTTCTGGAAAAGATGGATTGTATCTCACAGCAGGATCTGCTAGGAGTCTCGATAATATGGGGACAATACTACAACAACCCACCAAAACTGATAGAAAGAAAACGGAAAGCAGCTGGAGATAATGATACATGGTTTTAGATGCATGGTTTGGTCATCCATAATGTAAATCCATAGTTGCTCATCTATTCTGAAGCATTTATGATATGTTTTGATAACTCACAAACCATGGTGGTGAAAATTAACCCACAGAACAGTTTGTATTTCAACACCCATTGGGACTTCTGGGACTTGATCAAAAAGCTAAAGGCTACTCACTCCTATTTACCACTTAAGGCAGACCAGTATATTATTATCCAAATATATAACAGATTGCTGAGACATAGTGGCTTGCAGAATACCATTGAGTGAGCTCAGAGCTGCAACCCAGAGCTCATTCTGTAAATCAGGGGTAGGCAATCTTTTTGAGCCGGGGGCCGGGTTGCTGTCCCTCAGACAACTGGGGGGCCGAAGCCAAAAAATAAATAATTAAATAATTTGTTTTAAAAATTACATATATAAATAAACCAGGACAAATGTAGGACAAAATTTTCAAATGGAAGACACTTTTTTTTTTAAAAAATGGAGGACACGTGAAAAAATTTGCTGATTTTTAAAAAAATGTTAATATAAATGCATGTTTCTGAGGCTTCTATAGACAACTGCCCCCCCAAAGGCCCCGGTGGCAATTGGTGGCAGGACCAGGCTAGGGCCGGTCCCAAGGCCTCGCTGGGCCGCATCCGGCCCGCGGGCCGCAGGTTGCCTACCCCTGCTGCAAATCATGCAAATTATTCAAGAAGTTGCAATCTACAGGTGAGGGTGTTTATAGAACTGCTGGTACTAACATCTCACTATTTTATTTCACATAACAAGGATACGTGGACCAGGTTTTGATAGCAATTGATGTAGAACTTCATACCAGAACTAGCAGTTTCTTAAAAGAACAGAATTGACTACTCTGATGGAACAGTTTCTTCATAGCCACCTTATATAAGAACATATTCCAATACTCTTTAATCTGAACTCCAATGGGTTTTATAGCATGCTCTGTTCAGCTTCTGAAGTAGGTGTTATGAAACATGTCATCTAAAACATCCAGCTACAGTTTGGAGTATATGAGTATTATAAACATTGTGATTTATAATGTGAGATTCACTAGGCTATGCACATAGCGAAGGCACACATTCAGCATTAAAGCAGAGCAAATGCACTTAATTTTCTTCACTCTTCCCCCCAGAGTCATCATCTCAGTTTCCTCGCATTTCGGTCTTGTGTGTTGTATAATTAAAAGATCTGGCAAATGTAATCTCAGAGCCATTGGCAATATTCTTTTAGACATCCTGGAGAACAAGAAACGTTCCAAAAGACTGGAGGAGGGCAGTCTATGACCATTTAGAAGGCAATGTCATAATCACCAAAAGTCAACATGGGTTTCAGAGAAACAAATCATGAAAGACTAATCTGATCTCTATTTTTGATAAAATTACCAGCTTGGTAGATGAAGGGAATGCTGTAGATATAGCATAACTTGATTTCATTAATGCCTTTGACAAGGTTCTTCATGACATTCTTGCAAACAAGCTAGTAAAATGTGGGCTAGACAATGCATCTGTTTGTCAGAAATGGAATACTAGATATTAATTCCTGCCAGAATGGATTAGAAAATCAATTATAATAGTAACACTTATGCTGAATATAAGTTAGCTATAAGTTATATAACTGGATATAAATGTTTAATAGGTTAATTTATTTATTATATTTATTTGTAGCCTGCTCTTTTCCCAGGACTGGGACTCAGAGCAGCTTCCTGTCCTTATAGCAATTCCTTAAACGCTTGTGTGAACAGGTAGGTCTTCACCTGCCGGCGGAAGGCCATCAAGGAGGGAGCCGTTCTGATCTCTTCCCTGGGAAATCAGGGAGTTCCAGAGTCTAGGGGCAGCCACCAAGAAGGCCCTCCCTCACATCCCTACCAACCGTATTTATGATGGTGTTGGAAGAATTTCTAAACAATTACCATCTCACATTCAGCCACCGAGAAGGCCCTCTCTCGCGTCCCCACTAACCGTGGTTGTAATGGTGTTGGAAGAATTAGGATGTAAAATAAATGATAAGGAATGGGATACAGAATTTGGGAACAAAGACACCTGAAAAATTTATTGGTTTGGATAAAAGAAAATTATTATAAGTTGATTTGGAAATGGTATCTGACTCCAGTGAGACTACATAACATTAATAAGAATAATTCAAAAAAATGTTGGAGAGGCTGTCAAGAAGTAGGGTCATATATGCATATGTGGTGGCAATGTACAATGTAAATATGTACAAAATTTTGGGGGGAAAGTGATATTAGAAATAGAAAATGTTATGAATATAAAAATAGATAGAAGACAGAGTATAGTTATATAACTCAGAGAAATGGAAAAAAAAGAAAAAGATTTGGTAACAAGTTTGCTCACAGCAGCGAGATTAATAATAGCAAGGTGTTGGAAAATGAAAATACATGTAGAAGTGGAGGGATTGGTACAAAGAGGTATGGAAATTAGCTATTAATGATAAATTGGCATGTAAGCTGAAAGTAAAAAAAAGACTATGGAAAAGAAATGAGGGGATTTGCAAAGAATTTATTGAGAAAGTACTGAGAAAAGAAGATGGAAGATTGCCTCCACAAGATGAACTGAAATTTTGGATGGAATATAAGGATGGAAATGGCTCCGGGGAACTTGGGGGGCACTGTGGGGTATATAAAATAATTTGTTAAAATGTAATAGAATGTAATAGAATGTAGGGAGATATTTGCATAAAATTTTAAAAATAAAATAAATAAAAATGGTGTTGGAACAGAGAGAAGGATCTCAGAGTCCAGACCAGTTCATACCAGGAGAAACGGTCTGCCAAACAGTGCGGACCTTTGGCATATAGGGCTTTATAGGTAATAACCAGCACCTTGAAATGTGCTTGGAAACAAACTGGTAGCCAATGAAGCTGTTTCAACAGGGACATTGTATGGTCTCTGTAATCTGCCCCTGTTAACAGCCTGGCAGCAGCTCTTTAAACCAGCTGTCCACGGTTGCTGAATTTGCGACTCAGATACTATATCCCTGGATTGCTGATGATTTACCTTTACCATAATCTGTAGGTTGTATTATTGTTGTTGCTGTTAGCTAAATTGCAAGTAGTGGATAAATATTTTCTAAACAATTAACATCTCACATTCAGTAAAAATACAGAATAGAATCACAACTGGTATGTAGCGATGCAGTCTAACATCACTGTTTAAAACAAAACAAGCAGAAACCCTCACTGGAATAATTTCCTTAAAATAATTTCTACAAGATTCTGACAGTAGGTTTTTTTTTTGGGGGGGGGATCACAATGAGTAGTGTGGAAGTATAATATATATATGTACTTTAGCATGCCTAGATGTCAGGTCACACACTTCAGTCTGCAAGATGAAAGAGGCAGAGAGTGGAGGAGGAGATAAAAGGACAAAGTCAGCAGCAGTTGACTTTATCCCAATGCTGACAATAACATGGAATCAGATTATAAAATGGAGCACCAGAGATGTTCCACAATCATTTACATGGTTGGAACAGATACTGAGACACATATGGGTAATGTAAGAGACTATTTTGATACTGTAAACCCAAAATCGTTAATTCAGATATGAAAGCTCTTGCATCAGTTTATCACAAACCTTCACATGGGCTTCAACTAGCGATGTCTGAAAATAATAGCTTAATTTTCTTCTTCCGAACCTTATTATTGCCAATATTGTCCACAGTTATGAAGGCTAGAGGAAAAATACCATATTGAGGATTTTAGGAAGGCTCCAGGAATCCAATACACCCCAGAATCAAAAGCCAAAGGGGATGGGGATATTATTAAAATCCCATTATTAAAAAGGGTATTTGGAATTGCTCTTTGTTATACAACACAGATATGGAAAAACCTGCTACATATGTTCGAATGTTGTATTGCACTTTCAGGTTGTTATTCCTTTCTTGAATCTGACATATGTTTGTAGGTAGTCTACTATTCACCTTCAGGATGTTTTCTTGTGGCACTCACTATTATTCCTACAATTCAATTAAATTCACTCATATTTCTAGCCCACTTAATCTTTTAGGCTCAAGGCTAATCACAGACCAAAACATCATATTTAAGATAGCCAACATTTTCTAATACAAGCTTGGGTTCCAAAAGTGACCTTTAATAAAAGTCATTACAATGCTTTCCAGTATGTTTAAACTAGTTTTGGAGAGAAGAAAGCCCCTTAAATATGAGATAGCCACAGCGATCAGCCTCATTTGAGTGCTTGCAGCCCATATAATAAAGATTGAATAATCAAGAGAGATAGGAGAAAAATTGTATACAGAGAAACAGATGGCGTCTTAGGCCCAAATCATGCACATGAAGTTCCCAAAACATATAGCTTTATACGTCAAACTGGCACCTTGAATTGTGTCACAAAGAGAAAAATCACAACAGATGCTACAGCACTAATGAAGTATGTGCAGATTTGGCAACGACAAGTGTTGGAACACCATGTTCCACCTCAGCAAATATGTGCTCAGTCTTATGGGGTGACTTTAGGTCAATGACTATATTTCAACGCTTGTTGTTGTTGTTGTTGTTGTTGTTCTTGTTGTGTGCCTTCAAGTTGTTTCCGGCTTCTGGCCACCCTAAGAGGTTTTCTTGGCAAGATTTGTTGAGAGGAGGTTTGTCATTGCCTTCCCTTGAGTCTGAAGGCTTGAGAGACTGTGACTTGCCCAAGGCTATCCAGCCTCTCTGTTTAAAGACCTCCAAGGAAGGAGACTCCACCACACTCCAAGGAAGGAGTGTGTTCCACTGTCGAACAGCTTTTACTGTCAGGAAGTTCCTCCTAATGTTGAAGTGGAATCTCTTCTTCTGCAGTTTGCATCCATTGTTCCGGGTCCTGTTCTCTGGAGCAGCAGAAAACAAGCTTGCTTCCTCCTCAATATGACATCCCTTCAAATATTTAAGCAGGGCTACCATTTCACCTCTTAACCTTCTCTTCTCCAAGCTAAACATACCCAGCTCCCTAAGTCCATCCTGAAAGGGCATAGTTTCCAGACCTTCACCATTTTAGTCACTCTCCTTTGAACACTTCCAGTTTCTCAATGTCCTTTTTGAACTGTGGTGCTCAGAACTGGACACAATATTCCAGGTGGGGCCTGACCAATTGCATTGCATTGGCCTTTTTAGCTGCCGCATCACACTGTTGACTCATGTTCAACTTGTGGTCTACTTGGACTCCTAGATCCCTTTCACACATAGTTTCATTCAGCCAGGTGTCACCCATCCTATATCTGTGCATTTCATTTTTCTGCCCTAAGTGCAGTACCTTATATTTCTCCGTGCTGAATTTCATTTTATTAGCTTTGGCCCAACTTTCTAGTCTATTCAGGTCACTTTGAATTTTGATCCAGAGCTCTGGGGTATTAGCTACTCCTAATTTGGTGTCATCTGCACATTTGATGAGTATGCGCCCAATTCTGCCATCCAAGTTATTGATAAAGATGTTGCATAGCACTGGGCCCAGGACAGAGCCCAGTGGGACCCCAATGGTCACTTCTCTCCAGGATGAAAAGGAGCCATTGTTGAGCACCCTTTGGGTTCGGCCAGTCAACCAATTACAAATCCATGTAACAGTTACCTTGTCTAGTCCACATTTTACAAGCTTGTTTGAAAGAATGTCATGGGAAACCTTGTCAAAGGCCTTACTGAAATCAAGATATACTATGCAATGCTGCAAGGGCAGACCAAAGGAGATAAAGGACTGTTTCCATCTCATCAGACAGAGCTAAGCAATAGAAGATCACTTCTGATCATCACTACAAACTGACATCTGATTAACACCCATTTTTCTCACATGTGAGGAGCCATGGCCCTACAATTTCACAAGGGAAAATTCTGTTGTGAACTAATGTGTTCATGGACACTATGTAAAAGCATTTCTTGTAATCACGTTTCATTTCCCCCCTGTAAAGATAACAACCACAGGAACAGCTAGGGCTATATTTGTGTATAACTAGTTTATACAAAATTTCTCCTCTGTAAATGCCTTTATGTGGATTCGTTTTGGTTGCTCCCATACAAAGGAAAGTGACATGCTTTAAACCTAATTAAACTCATGTGAAGTTGAAGGCTTTCGTGGCTGGCATCCACAGTTTTTGTGGGTTTTCCAGGCTATGTGGCCATGTTCTTGAAGAGTTTATTCCTGACGTTTCACCAGCATCTGTGGCTGGCATCTTCAGAGAGATTAAACTCAACTTGCATACTGTATTCCTTCCATTTCTTACCATTATTCATTATAGTGATTATGTTTTGTGGCAAAAGAGGCAGAACTACCATTTTACTCTGAGCTACAGCTACAGCTACCTAGCTTCTATTTTGCTTTCCTCATCCAAGAAAATGTGGTCAGTCTTTTTTTTAAAAGTAAAATGTTAAACATCAGAATCAACATTCAGTACTATAATGAACAGAAATACAACACTGTACAGTACTCTTAGAAAGTAAAAGTGTCTAGTGCAGGCTGCAGTGGAACAATATTTTTCTTAAATCTCCCCAAACACTTTTGTTCCTTGCATTTATATTACTTCAGTCCAGAAGGAAAAACAGTTCCTTCTGAAAAGGAAATGTCAGTATTGAATCAAAGGAAGTGACAGTGTTTTCTGGCTCACCACCAGATACTCAGTACACTTAGATATAAGAAATCTGGAAAGGATATAAGGGAAAAGACAATGCTCTGGGTAGGAAAGGGAAGAGGGGAAAAATTGTATGCTAATACTTTTTGTCATACAGTATGGAAGGGAAAGCATCAACTAGACACTTAATACAATAAAACCACAACTGCCTTTTATTTCGTGAAATAAAAAAACCCACACACATTAATATATTTTTCTTACAGCTAAGAGAGCAATACCTTAGTTATTACCTATACTAGTTGCAGTTGGGAGCACAGATGCCATCACCAAGCTCTTGAAAGTCTTCTGAATTAAGATTTCTTGAGATATTAAGTATATTTTCTTTTATTTAAAAAAACCATTGCCCTATCAGTAATTGAACCCATGCTTTAAAATATATTGCTGCTGAATTTTTATAATGGTAAAGCAGAATTGGATCAAGAAGCAAGAACTGGACGAAGTCTGCAATCTCCGTGAATGAAAATCATATAATAATGCTTTTAATTCTGTTCTCTCTGATCTCAGCTGGTGAAACCCTTAAAGCATGTGCTCCAAAGTCAATATGAAAACAGCATTAGCCACCAATCTATCACAAAAAGATGTATTAGTTTTTCAAGAACCAGGGCTGGAAAAGTGCAGTGTAGCCCATTTGTGATGCAAAACCATTGTTATGCACATATTCGTTCCTTGACTCTCTATAAGATTTATCCAAAGCGCTATCATTTTAACCCATTATGCTGGGTGATTCAAAAAGAATGGTGCAAAAGTAAAGCTGTTCTTATTTGATTTTGCACCAATCTCTTTGAACCACCCTGCATTTAAACCCAACCCAAAGCTGCGTATCGCCTTCCCATCTCTGTCTCAAAAACATGAAAACTGACCTTCCTTAAGACTTTTCTGGTTGTTCATGTCGAGGCATTCCTTTTCTTTCAATGGCTCAATATATCCAACAGGTAAAATCTTTGGGAACCCCTGTCGCTGCTTCTTGGAGCTATCAATCATGATGACACTTGGTTAGAGAGGCAACATCCAGCATAGTAGAAAAGGTGGCGTGCTGCTCCTTTTGCTCAATGCAATAATTGAGCAATTACGTCTTTAAAGCATCTGAAAGCAGCCATTACCCTTCACTTCCCAGCCTGACCTGAAAATACACTCACACAGCTAGAAGCACTTAACTCTCTCTGAGATAGGAAGGCTGAGCCTATGTGGAGAGCATCCAAATCCCACCTTCTTCCCACAGAGCCACTCTTTGTCCCTCCCTCTTTCAGCTACCCTAGTTTTCTCTATACTTTAAATTCAATATGCAGTTTGATGGTCAGAATCATCTGACAAACACTGAGTCAAGCAGTTAAAAATAAATCCCAGCAGTGGTGGAAGGAACAACATTTGGCGATATCTAGGATGATAAAATGCTACTGTGATCTCTTTTTATTCTCTGCAGCCACAAGCAGGAGAAACATTTTACGCTGCCAGAAATAATAATAATAATTATTTTAATAGCATGCCCTCAGGCAACAAGAATTTAGCCATAGCACCAGAAACAAAAGAGGTAGTGGCAGGGGAAAAAGAAATTACAACCGAGTAGACGTGCTGATTTTAAGAAACTGACTATTAACTATTCGAGGTCCTAAACAAGAGAGTGTTTCATTTGTTCTTTTCACCACAAATGGCTGTTGTGGGCCAAAGAGGTAATGGAAAAGAGAGAGGGGCATTATTATCTGGAAGAGAATGCCCAAAGCAGAAACTGCATGGAGGAAACCCGCTTCAAACAATCTGAGAAAAAAAGTCTTCAATGTCTTTGGCTGCATCTGCACTGCAGAACTAATCCAGTTTGACATTGCTTTTAACTGCCAGGGCTCCATTCTGTAGAATCCTGGGATTTGTGGTTTCTTGTGGCACCAGAGCTGTCTGATGGAGAAGGATAAATAGCTCACAAAACTACAAATCACAGAATCCCATAGCATGGAGCCATGGCAGTCAAAATGGTGTCAAACTGGATTATTTCTGCAATGTGGATGCAGCCCTTGTAACATCACTAGTCATTGTACCAGTCCAACTTTTCTATCCAAAGACATTCCAGAGTAAGAAGGACCCCGCTGTTATTGAATCAAAACACATAGCAACCAACAGTGTGCAGAGAGCAAGGCATCTGTAGAGAGCTTGGCGAGGCACAAAGCAATGCAGACGCAGTAGAAAAGCAGCAACTACTTTTCTTTTCTATGGTTACTGTAAAAGGAACATTTTGTGATGGATCGTCATTATACAAAGCTGGAGAAAAACCAATACTGTTGCTATATGGGTACACAATTGTGTGACACAGCATGAGACTTCAGAAACATACAGTGAAAGTGGATGAGTGTGACATACTAACACAACTCAAAAATCTATTCATTGTGCATGGACTCCCTAATCTAAGTTCCACATTCTGATCAGCCATAGCTGAGAAACACTGCAGTGTAGAAAGGAAGAGGACACAACCTAGGTAAGTGAGTATAAAAGAAGCAATGCTGGAAGCGGTGTAGAATAGGTTGTTAATAATGTTATTACAAATAACACAAATGGTGAACTATTTGATTGGAACTAAGAGTGAGTAAAGGGGAGTTAAAAACAAGTATGTGATTAGAGAAAGGAAATTTGGATGGGCACTCACCCGTCCACTTGGCTATATCCCATCACTATGCTCATGTTTCAGCATGTATTTCCACAATAGATTCCTACTAGTAAGAAGTAAGACACAAACAACAGAGGTGTTGCAATTCTCCTCACTCTGATGCAAATACAGAGTGTCGCTTCTCTTTTCCACATTGCATTTCTAATGCAATTCAACTGCTGTCATTGTGCTTATCCTCATTAAACTGCTCCAGAAGCCTCCTCCACAGGCTTTTTGATCTGTTATTCACAATGCTAGCAGCCATTTAATCTCCCGATTTAGTACCTGAGACATCTTTTAATGTCTTCAGTGTCAACTATCCAATAGGAGAAAACAGGCCCAAGCTCGACTCAGGCTTGTATCCTTCCGAGGAGGGAGCTAAAATGAGTACCCAGACTGTTGGGGGCAAATTAGCTTACTTGCTAATTAGCTTGCTTGCTGTTCACCGCTATGATCTTTGGAATAGCGGTATATAAATAAAAAATTAATTATTAATGATTCCTTGCAACTAACTGTTTGAGATGTCCACAGTCAATTTGTGAGCAAAGAAATCACTCCAGCAGTTGCCCCAGTGTCAGCTAAGTTTTTTGGTCACTTTGGAAGCAATTCCTCTGCTTCTCTTTGCTACCAGACAGTTAAGACTCACAACAGTTAGCTGTGTTCAGCAAGGATTATGAGGAGACAGGAAAAGAGTCAGTAGAATCAATTAGGATGCATTAAATAAGTAATTGTTAACTGTATGCTGCATTTGTATTTAATAAATTATTTTTTTATTATTATTATACACATCTACTTCTGGGAACGCTACAACAGTGCTACGGTTGAGTTGAGACACACAGGGTCTGTAGTGGCAGAAATGGTTCCAGCAAAGTGGTGTCCAACGGTGGGATTATAGGGAAATAGATTCTCACACTGGAATCACGAGAGCAGCGGTTCCCAAACTTTGGTCCTCCAGATGTTTTGGACTTCACCTCCCAGGAGCCCCAGCCAGATTGGCCAACTGTCAGGAATTCTGGGAGCTGAAGTCCAAAATATCTGTGTGTCCAAAGTTTGGGATCTAGAGGGTCTCTACAAGTAGAGGTCCCCACATAGTAGAAGTTCTCACTATACACTTTACATGCTCCAGCAAAACTGTGTTACAGTCAATTTCTTATAAAATAAGAATAGGTAATCTGTAGCTCCCCATCTATTGTTGGGCTGCAGCTCCCATGTTAAGTAGGACTGCAGGAAATGCAGTCCATCATCATCTGAAAGTAGCCCACCCTTCTGAAGAGTGTATGATACAGTAACTGGGGGTTGCAGGATGTCCTTAGGAATGTCTCAGTCCATGTGGGACTTCTAGAAGCCCTGGTGGAGCAGTGGTTAAATGCCCATATTGAAAGTCACAAGTTTGTGAGTTTAATCCCAGGGCTACAAGGTCCACTCAGCCTCACATCCTTCCATAGGTCACTAAAATGAGTATCCAGCTTGTTGGATACTGCTTAGGGATAAGCGGTATAGGAATGTACTTGCTATAGCTATTCCAATGTATTAATTCAGGTGAAGAGTGGATCTCAGCAGGTAACAATACTGAGCGTCCCACATTTTATTTTTGGGCAAGTTAATAAAAGGTGTGATGTACCCCCAGCTCCAGGGATTCCTGGATGAAGCAGATTTTCTAGACCAATTTCAATCTGGTTTGAGGCCTGGTTATGGGACAGAGATGGCTTTTGTCAGCTTGGTGGACAACTTTTACTGGGAACTAGACAAGAGAAGTGTGACCCTGTTGCTTCTGCTGCACCTCTCAGGCGTTATCAGTACCAATGACCATGGTATCTTTGGGCCATCTTGCAAAGACTGGGAGGCACTGTTTTACAGGGGGTCACTTGCTCTGTGGCTGCTCCAGGAAAATGAAAGAAATAAAAATTGAATGAAATGAAAGAATAAGAATTCTTTAAGAGTTCTCAGAAACTTCAGTTTTTACAAAGATCTGCAGCCCATCATAACTGTCGAGAGTTACAAGCATCATACAGCCTCACTACACCAACAGCTCCACTGGTCTGTTTTCAGGTACAATTCAAAGTGCTGGTTATGACCTATAAAGCCCTATGGTCCAGACTATGTGACAGCCCCTATATTCATATGTGAGCCTGCTCTGACTCTAGGTGTAGCTACACTGTAGAAATAATGCCATTTGATACCACTTTAATTACTATAGTATCATCATCTGGAATCCTGGGATTTGTGGTTTTATAAGGTCTTTAGCTTTCTCTGCCACAGAATGCTGATACCTCACAAAACTACAAATCCCAGGATTCTGTAGGATGGCAGTTCAAGTGGTGTCAAACTGCATTATTTCTACAGTGTAGATGCACCCTCTGAGATCCTCAAGAGAGATCGTTCTTTCAGTCTCACAACCTTCAAAAGTATGGTAGGTACATAAGACCTTGCCAGACCTTCCCCTAGGTTCTAGAATTCCCTCCATGGTTTATTTCTCTTAATTATATTGTAATGATTTAAATCTGTAAGCTAACTTTTCACAATCTTGGAAAAGGCAGTGTATAAATAAAGCAAACGATAACAGTTAACAATAAAATAAAACCAACAATATTAATAATTGCCTGCATGGAATTCTCTGTCATCCTTGGCTGACAGGCCAAATAAAAAAATACAAGGCTGGACAAAAGCTTCATTATTCCGTTGCAAATGGAACAAAAGAGTACTTTACATTTTTTGTACCTTTACCACTTAAACCTGTGTTGGGTTGGATGAAGGTATTTAACATTCTTTCTTTCAATGGTTGCTAGGGAACTACATGAATTAGCAGAATTTGTGTGTTTATCTTAGAACATGAGAAAAGCTTGAATAGATCTGTCTAATCTATGGCACCTAAGCTTAAAATTATATATATCTGAGAAAGTAAATCAAGCAACAAGCAACAAGCACTGTTTATACTACACAATTATAGCATTCTTTATCACTCGAACTTCCATGGCAGCATCCCATGGAATGCTGGGGTTTATAGTTTAGTGAGGAACTGGCAGAGAATCCTAAGTGCCACTCCATAAACCCCAAATCATAGGATTCTGTGGGATGTTACCATGGCAGTTGAAGTTGAATGCAATACTACAATTGTGGAGTGTGACTGTGTCCCTGGTGCTGCTATGGATACACAATGAGTGACACAGGTAACACAGGTAATTTGTATCATGTTCTATAGAAACTATATATATATACACACACACACACACACACACACATACACACACACACACACACACTGTATGTATTTACCTTGGGTACCTTGAAGATCTGCGATTGCATTAGTACATGTAGTCCCTCCGCCAAGGCACACAGCAAATATTCTATACTATTGGTGTGTTTATGGTTGTTGTGGTCAACCCAGCACCTGATGGCCAACCTTCTAGTGAGAAATCTCTCTATACTTAACTAAGGTAATCCTCAGATTTGGCAGACTATCTGGATCTAGTCTTCTACACGATACACTTGTCCCAGATTTGCCAAACTCTCTAGATCTAGACTTCTACACTTGTCTCTCCACATTCACTGGGGTCAGGGGCACAGAACCCCAGTAAATGTGGGAAAACCGCATATAACAAAAACACTGTTTTACCTGAGAGAACACCTCTCTAGGAATCTCTAGGTCCTCCAGTGCAACTATGTGGTCAACATCTGCCAGACACTGACCATAGAATTGTGCTGGAAGAGCTATCAATGTCTAGTGGAGTGTTCTCTCTAGGGACCTCTAAGTCCTTCAGTGCGACGTTTGGTTAAAGTTGACCACAGAGTTGTGCTAGAGGACCTAGCTATTCCGAGAGAGAACATATTAATCAAATCCTTGAATAATCAAATCCGCAAAAGTCAAAGCCACAAATGTGGAGGGATGGGTGTACATACATTACAAATGTAATGGTTGGTATCTCAACAGACTTGAAAGTGGCTAGAATTTCAGTTGCTGAATTAATGGAGGGGTCTGATTATACCCAAACACTCTCAATTGGTCTACTCTAATCACTCTTATGGATTTCTGTAAAACTGAATTTGACATATAATACTTCTCCTCCTTTCCTGTCATATCTATTTGTTTAAGGGTATGTCCTACAAGTATACTATTCCAAATGTGATCGTCAGCTCACCAGGTCTAAGTGTCATATTTACCTTCCCAACTAGGACTTGAAGCTCATCTTGTTTGTTTCCCATACACTGTGCACTGGCATACAGACATTTGAAGCTTTGTTTATTCTCACCTTTTAATTTACTTCCAGTTTTTCTGTGGATCCCATTTGCTTTCATAGCTTTCCTCTAGAATTCAGATCCTTGTGTTCAGAAGGTTTAGACGATACAATCTGTGACAAGAGCTACTTTACAGGCATACATGAATGAATATGGTTTAATTGATGCATACCCAAGAGACAGGGAGTATACTTTTATCTCTTTGGTTTACTGTAATTGTTCCATCTGAAACAACTACTGAAACATTTGTTACAAATCCAAATTTAGCCCTGCAGTTTTAAGTGTATCTGAGATTCTCTAAATATTAGAGACACTAATTGAGGCCAACAAAGTATCCAAGCCAACAATTTATACAGTCGTCCCTCCTAACTTGCAGACCTGGGATCTGCACCCTTGAATATCTGCGGAGGGGCGACCTCCGCTATTTCCAATGGTGCGTGCCACACGGAGGCGTGCCCATTCAAGCCTATGAGACTTGAATATGTGCGAGCCTCTGTTTTCATGGGGGGTCCAGAACGAATTCCCTTTGAAAACAGAGGGCCAACTATATATAAAAATTTATGATATCTATGAATAAATATAGCATGCAAGGTTTATAGCAAGAATAGAACAGATAATTGGAATATCTAATTCTGACTAATCAATGCCCATTGGTTTTAACAACTATAAATAATATGGCTATAGATTTCAGAGGATGGCTTATGCAGCAGAATTTGCACATATATTGGTATATTCAAAAAAGGGTTTTCCCAATCAGCAAATTGTTGGAGATGTAATATTGCTAATGTTTTTTTTTTACATGTATGTCTGGGAGTTATTCCATAGTAGCCACATTTTGGGAGGAAGTAATCACACAAGTCAATTTAGTATTGGAATGTTCCTTGATATTCAAGGGCATGCATGTCCTTTGGAATTATTTACCTATTTTTTTGGAAATTACGAAATGCCCAATGCAACTGGGATTTTTTCCCCTGATCTATTAAATTCATTTTGAATTTTGATTTTGTCTTCTGGTTTATTAGCTACCCCTCCTAAGTCAGAAAAGCTAAAGCTCAAAATGAGTTCTGACTTGTTAGAGAGATCAAAATATTAAGGGGAGGCAGAATTGGCTGTATTTGAGCAAGAGGGGAAATGAGGAAATGGTAGGGCCGCTGGGTAGACAAGATGGTGAAATGCTAACAGGACAAAGAGAAGGTCACACTGTTCAATACCTTTCACTCAGTGAAATCATATTTCTAGGATGTTATGATTCTATGATAGTCCTTCAAGGGAAAAAGCATGCAAGGCTTTTATCACTGTCTTGACCAAGTCAGAATGAATGAAGGGTGGGAAGGGCAGATATTTGAGCTGTGTTAAATGCAGTGCTGGCCAAGGCAGCTTCAGTCAAAATCAAAGATGTAGTTACAGATACTGAATTTGTCAATATTAAGGAAGAAATCATCATTGGTACTTTTAGTGAGCTTGACTGGTATAGTTGAAGATAATGTTTTATAGATGGCAATCTTGTTCCAACCGCTTAGGAAGGGAAGGAGATAGCGTGAGAAACCAAGTTGGTGTGACTTACTCTCTGCTATCTGATGCACAATTTTTAGAGACTGCTCTCAACAATGAAGTTTGGGAGCCTGTGCAGTAAAACCTTGGCAGATAGGACAAACAGAGCACCAAAGAAAGTCAAACAAGTCTTGCCACCTCACTTAGAGGTGTATAAACTACCTTTGCTGCCGCAAAGAGGCCATACAAAAACACAGAGACGAACAATAAACAACGAAGAGGGCAATAATGATGAAGAAAAAAAATTAATTTTAAAAATAATACCATGGAGTAAAAATGAGTTATGCTCAGCTTTCAGTTCCTGCAAGAGGGCACTCCCAAAGCTACTTCTGCAGCAGAAGAAAGAGAACTGAACTGAATATCTGGACGCGTCTCAACACGCAAGGTAGGAGGAGGTGGACAGCCTGCCAAGAAAATGTATTCAACTCTAGAATGAATTCTGTACACTAGTGTGAGCCAGAGACTGTGTAGAAGAATCTATGTACAGTGGGCTATTTATCTTCCTCCTTCTGGCCATGCAGCAATAGGGAGTTTTTCAAAGTCCAGGAAATTTAAAGTCCATTTGCATCTCAACAGGGACCTCTCTTTTGCGATCCAATACAGTCAGCCCTTCTTATACATGGATTTTTTATACACGGATTCAAGCATACACGGTTTGAAAATGTTCAAAAAAAGGATAAATTTCAAATATCAAACCTTGATTTTCCATTTTTTATAAGGGACACCATTTTGCTTTGTCATTATATTTAAGCATACTTGAGCATACACGGATTTTGTTATACACGGGGATCTTGGAACCAAATCCCAGTGTATAACAAGGGTCCACTGTATTTCTCTATTCCGTTGAGGCCACAGGCCTCTTTGTAGGCAGAGAACAATGGATTCCTCAAGAAGCCTCCATGTTTTTGCATCAGGAACATTTTGGTGATGGAAACATGATGTTGAGATGCAAATGGACTTTAAATTTCCTGGACTTTGAAAAACTCCCTATTGCCTATGGTCAGGAGGAGGAGGAGCCAGCCTGCAAAATATATCCCCCCCCCCCCAGCATAACATCTTTACTAAGGACCGAAACAACATGCAGGCATCTAACATCTCCAATTGCTTTTTTTCCTCCCGTTTGGTTTGTAACGTCTTGCATGATGAAGAAGCCCGTGGAGCTTCGAAAGCTTGCAACAAGTATACTGTGCATTTCGGTTGGCCAATAAAGGTATCACTGATGGATTTTTGTCTGCATTTGTGAAACGGCCAACACAGCTACCTCTGCATATCATCAATATGTTATAGATTATGAACACAAGTCAATTCTAGCTTTTGTTTTGCATCTCAGCATCCTGTTTGACTGAAACTAGATTAACTAGATTAAACCAGTCTATTTATCACAATTTATCAAAAGACTGGATTAGTCAAAATAGTGATGCTGTAGTGATATAGTTCACTAATCAAATGAAGGCCAATCAAATTATACTAAAGGAACAGTCACTTTCCTTTGACTGTTGCACAAGGAATTAACACAAACATCTCTTTAACATCCCTTTCCCAAAGGTCTACAAATAGGGCTATCTTCAAATAGTCACTTGAGTCTCAGTAAATATCCAACAGAGACATAGAGGAAACTGCCAGTAAATACTCTCAGAATACACTGTATAGAAAATGATGCTTTGTCAAATGACAGTGATTTGCTGGCAACCTGTTAGTGGCATAGAGAAGTGGAAGTAAATTTACACTCGTGTACGTCTTTGATGCTGAGGTTGATGCAGAGATTGGTATTCCCTCCTTCCTCACTGACCAAAGTCCCTCCCTGACTTACTGTACAGCTTTTGCACCACTCCCCATAGCCATGCCATGGCTGACTGGAGTGGGGAAGACTGGAGAAATGTCTGGCTATACCTCTTTAGCCAGATACAAAATTGTTACATCACGTGCTGGGGTCCTATGGAGGTCTCTGGCTATAAGAACATAGGCAGGCACTCCTCCAATTCCCTCCTTCTCTCTACTAGGCACAGATTGGTTGTGGGATGGGGCTGTGGCTGGATGTTTGTGAATGGCCAGTTGTAGCAAAGATCTTTGAGTAGAGCTACTATGTTCCACTGAACCACATAAGATGCCAAACTGTCAGCAGCTGCATATGCACCGAGTCTTCCATAAAATGTTGAAAGGTTGGTGTGATGGGTTATACAGAAGAAACAGCTCTTGCTGAGACATGGTGATCTCAGACACAAAACAAGTGCTGGGACAATACCAGAGGGGAGGCAAGCATGACTCAAGCCTGTTCAATTTTGTTTCGGTGAAAAGAATCTAGCTGTAACAGCAGAGAATGAGTGACATGGAAAGAGAAGGACAAATGTATTTATGAATTTTAACAAATGAGAATTAAGCCTGCCATGCGTTTGAAAGTGAATTTAATTAGGCAATGTTAATACTTGCTGGTCAGTTCTGACAATGAGTATCTCTGGACTGAATCTATAGTTACTGAATAAAGGTTTTCTGAGTTTTAACTTCTGAGGTTTGCATTTCTGAACTTGCTGTCCGGCTGGATTTGAAATGAAATGGCGATTGTCTCTCAAGCACTGTAAAAAAATATGTAATCTCGATTTCAAGTATCAGCTATCAGAGAAACAAAATTATTATGGAGAAATGTGTGCATATTTTTATTGCCCTGCTAAACATTAAACAGATGAACAATCAAGCTGTTCATACCATATGGATCTTATCTCTTGCAGGATCCATCCTACCTCTCCTTGCAATGCCAAACTGAAGAAAAACTGTTTCTCTTTTTTCTAAAAGAGCTTTCTCTTTTTTTAAATTTTGTTCAAAATGATGGAAAATCTAACTATAGAATAAAGCAGGGACAGATATTTAATAAAGAATTTAGTATTTACTATATAATAATAAAGAAAGGAAAGCTATTTTAAAAATCCACGGCTTACTTTATTGTAAACTCATATAAAGCAATTTTTTGAGCTAATCTTGCAAAGTGATCAGTTCACTGGAGTGTGGTACCTCCCAAAATGCCCCATTGAATTCCATGGTTTTACACCCCTGAAATCCTAGTTTAAGACTGCAGCTTTAATCTGCCTATCTCTAGACAAAGGATTATGTTTTTCTTATCAATGTACCATACACTTTCCCCTCCAGGACAAAAGTATTATATATATATATGGATTTTAATTCCTATCTCCCAGCTAATGAAAAAACAACCACCACTAAACTTAAAGTAAATATATGGAATAAAATACACAAGAGAGACAACATGTGTCACACTTCTAAATCATCATTACGATGAATATGGAAATAAAGGCTCTCAACTAGGTCACGGCATTATTAAAGAATTGCACAAGCCATCTTTAAGGCATCAGGACACAGGCATGTATAATATTAACAATGCATACTGAAACATAAATAGACAGTTTTGTTGGGAACTATACAAATTAGAAAATCCAGATAAATCGGGGCTGGAACAATTTATTGACTCACTCATTTTGAAACTGCTTATAGTAACACACACAACAGCTCTAATGTGTCAATCACTAGTGACATACTCCACAAGGTGAATAAAAACTACAAACAAGACAAATCCACTGGTGCCAATGGCCATGCTGGGAAGTACTATAAAATATTTAACAGAGTCTAGTGCTGTGCCTGACAACAGTATAGGCTGAGATCCAGGAAATATTCTATCTCTGGGATCCTACATCCTAACTACCACTTTAAATCAAGATGATACACTTACTAGCACTTGTACTATTCAGATAGATTAGCCTCTACACTGCATCCTATATTTCACAGAATCATAAAACTGGAAGGGATTACATGGGCCATCTATTCCAATCCCTGCTATGCAGGAACACACAACTAAAGCATTCCTGGCAGATGGTCACAGAATCATAGAATCAAGGTTAGCCTCTAATGGCCATCTGTCGGGGATGCTTTGATTGAGAGTTCCTGCATGGCAGGGGGTTAGACTGGATAGCCCTTGTGGTCTCTTCCAGCTCTAGGATTCTATGATTTACTCCCCTCCTCTGGCCCATTTCTGATCATGGAAGCTAACCCAGTATTTCCCTAAGCCTACTGAAATCACTTTTCCTGAATTCCAGACTGTGTGTCTACTTGCACTAGCTTTCCCCTTTCCTCTGCATAACAAATCCCAAGAGGACATAGGTCCAAAACACACTGCAGAAATAATCCAGCAATATGAGAGCACTTCCAGTTTTTTGGGTCTGAAACACATGTCCAGTGGTAATCATATGTGGAGCAATAATCTTAATTAATTTAGGTCCAAAACAGAAATAATCCCGTTTGAGATAGCTTTTCCTGCCTGGCTCAGTGCTAGGAAATCCTAGGAATTGTTGTGGCACCAGAGCTCTCTGACTGCGAAGGCTAAATGTCTCACAAAACTACAGTTCTCAAAATTCCCTAGCATTGAGTCAGGGCAGTTAAAGCAGTCTTAAACTGGATTATTTCTGTGGTGCGTTTTGGACCATAGTCACCCCCACCCAAGGATCCTGTTACTTCCACGCCATTGAATAGTTCATCCCTGTTTGTCAGTATCAAATCCAAAATAACCCAACAACGATATTGTTTGCAAGGCTGGCGAATAATGTGTTGAACCATCCATTCTTGACAGAGCTGGACTTTCAACAACTATCAGGGTGGTTCCCATTACTACTGCATCTGTCTGCTTTGAATATTTAGCCATTTGTTCTACAAAGGCATCATACAAGTCTTCAACCTGGCTTTGGGGTTTACAGAAGACACACAAAACGATGTCACTGCTGTTTCCTTTCCTTTTAATCTTGATCCAAATGGTCCCAACTTGTTTTCTATGGTTTTTAAGTCATAGATTTCTACACAGGTATACATTATTTACATAATGCTACTCCTCCCTTTCTTCCGATTTGGTACATTTCTTTGTATTAGATAGTGTATAGCCCTCTGTTACTACATGAGACTCATTCCACCAGGAATCAGTGATGCAGATTAAATGATATAATAATCATCATTTAAAACTGTTAAGGGACATATCACCACACTTTTAACAACACCCAAAATTCACCTGGAGGGAACTAATGCACTGATTTGCACAAGATTCAAACATAACTATTTTCTTGAAATAGTTTCTAAAATTACAGTACTTTTTAAAATTTAAAACTACATTAATATATCTATATATCTATTTCATTATACATTAGCTAAACAGATAAATACAGTTGGCCCTTCTTATACACAGATTTTAAATACACGGATTCAAGCATACACGGTTTGACAATGTTCCAAAAAAGTATAAATTTCAAACATCAAACCTTGATTTTCCATTTTTCATAAAGGACACCACTTTGCTATGTCATTATATTTAATGGGACTTCAACATACACGGATTTTGTTTATCTACGGGGGATCTTGGAACCAAACCCCAGCATATAACAAGGGTCCACTGTATAGTGAAATAAATTTAACACTAACATTATAAGGTACCATTAACTAAATATTTAATCTGTCACAAGATATGTCTAGAAGGAGATTAATATACAGCTATATGGACTCTTTGGGTTTCAATCAATTCCTATTACAAGATTATTCACTTTGCCATTCAATCTTAATTCCAACTATCAACTACATCTCCCATTTCAATTGCATCGCTCTGTTAAGGAACAGGGGAAAGTCTTTAGTAAACATTATTAAAATTAAACTATAAAAGTTACATAGCTTCTATTCAAAACTTTACCCAATGGAATGACTCTGCAAGAATTCTTCCAAGTAGTCTTTGAAAATGCCAGAAGAGACTCAACTTCAGAGGTCAACTCCCTAGAGGCTAATGGGTTTTGTCCTGTGGTTCTTTTCACACGCTTTAGTATTTGAAAATCATTCATTGCAAATACTGAGTGATGCCCAGGGAATGCTAAAATTGTGGGAACTGGCAGTACTAGTAACAATAACAGAATAAATGGGAAATCAGTCTATCCAAAATTTGTTTTCTCATTGCTTACAGTGCAGAAGATGTCATATTTCAGTTAAAACACATGGTCTCAAAGAGGGTCAAAATGACTTTATGCCTCACAAGAATCTTATTTCTACTCAGTCTTTTGCAAAATCACCAGACAGTGGGAAAGAAAACTTAAATAAAATATTGTTAGGAACACGTTCATGTTCTTAGGATTTAAGCTTTGTAAAACTTCATTTTAAGTACCGCAATGGAATGTGTGTGTGTGTGTGTGTGTGTGTGTGTGTATTTCTCAAGAGTAAGAGTAGGAGGCATCATATTAGAGAGTATATACTCACATTTACAGGGCTGGTTCTAAGGAGGAGGAGTACTGTAGGTCTTTGGTATCTGCTGGCGTTTGAATCAAGGACCCCCCCTGATACCCCAAGACCAGGCCCCCAATCACCCCTCATATTTAATATCAAGTTGATATTAACAGGGGCATAGAATCATAGAGTCATAGAATCCTAGAGTTGGAAGAGACCCCAAAGGCCATCCAGTCCAACTCCTTGCCATGCAGGAACTCACAATGAAAGCATCCCTGACAGATGGTCATCCAGACTCTGCTTAAAGACCTCTAAGGAAGGGCAGATTATAGAGACCACACAACGTCCCTGTTGAAACAGCTTCACTGGCTGCCAGTTTGTTTCTGGGCACAATTCAAGGTGCTGGTCATTACCTATAAAGCCCTCAGGTCCACACTATCTGGCAAACCATATCTCCTGGTATGAACCAGCCCTGACTCTGAGATCCTCTGGAGAGGCCCTTTTCTCGGTTCCAACACCATCACAAACACGGTTGGTGGGGACGCGAGAAAGGGCCTTCTCAGTGGCTGTCCTTGGAACTCCCTGGCCAGGGAGATCAAAATGGCTCCCTCCATGATGGCCTTCCGCCGGCAGGTCAAGACCTATCTGGTCACACAGGCTTTTAAGGAATTGTTATAAGGACAGGCTGGGATGTTGTACCATTTCAAAAAAGTTTGATACAGTTTTATATAAATATAGAGGCCTGTTAGAGACTGCCAAAATAAAGCTGCTTTGGGTCTCTTTGGAGGTATGCTATTTAAATTATGCATGGGTCCTAAGAGTCTGGAGGTCGCGCCAAAGCCACACTCCATTCTTAAGCACTGGAGGGCAGCTTTGGTGCAGCTTCCAGATTCTTAGGATGCATGCATCATTTAAACAGTATACCTCCAAAGAGACCCGAAGCAGCTTTATTTTGGCCGTCTGTAACAGGCCATAGTTTTCTCTTTTTAAAATGTGTTTTATTCTTTTAATAACTATCTGTTTTAAAACTGTAACAATTTAATTCCTTTTTAATGTACTTTTCCCTATGTTTTTAATTGTACTGTTTTTTAATGTTGTGAAATCGCTCCAGTTCTGGGAAACGAGCAGGATACAAATAAATATAATAATAATGACTGATATGTAATTAGTATGCACTGTACTGTAGTTTGTAATACCTATATACACACTATTTATACATGTCCATAAATAAAACAATCACTCATTAACACTAATTACATTTAATGAAACCCAATCTACCACATTAATTTTGAGGTATTTGATTGGCAAGTGTAAATAAATTATGACCAAAAAAACTGTCATTTGGGGAATAGATTGGCAAATGAAAGGATACACAAATATCCAAGAATGTTCAGTGCAATTTTCCTGAAAGCCAAGTTGCATAAATGCAGAAGAGACTTGGATAATAGCACTGAGGTTGTCATGGGGAAAGGAACAGTTTATGTCCTGCACAAATTCGTGCCCTCCACAGTCTACCAAAAAGTTTATATGGAATATTTATATACTATTCTATTTTGCAGCCACAACTGACTCCTGAAGTATTTTAAAACAATTAAAATCAAACCTAATGAAACAATATAGCCTAGCTTAGCCGCTCTGATAGCCTTTTGGCTGAAGACCGGGGTATAAATAAATATTATCATCATTATCAATATATCCCAGTCTCTTCTGGCTGCCTGGTGTTTGTGTCCAGGTTGCAAATTTTTTCCTTCAGAGAAAGAGCTACAGGTAGATACAGGGACAAGCAGGATCTGCAACAAAATAGTTCAAAGTATGGTTCAAACAGAGCAAGGAAGGCAGGAAAAGACACCTTGGTGCTCTACACATGGGCACAATGGGGCGCCATCGTTACTTGCGAGGTACGGTGCTTCCAGACGCCCCTTGCACGTGACGAGGGTGTCAAAATGGTGGTGCCCTGTACAGATGGGCGCTGCCATTTTGACGCAACGGACGTCCGCTTAGCATCCACACCAATGGGGCATTCGCGATGCCACAATCACAAATGCCCCATTGGCGCACTGTAGCATCATAATCACGCTGAAAAAAGAACCCGCTTTTTGCAGGTTCTTTTTGCTATGCAAGGAAGCCGCGCGGTTTGTCCGCTGCAGTTTCCTTGCACAGCAAAACAAGGCGTGGGCAGACGGCCTTTTTGGGGCATTGGGCGGTCTGTACCCCGCCTTTGTTTCTTTCCTCTCTCATGGCTTTAGAAACACTAAAAAGTCTAATTGGGGTTGTTTGCCAGACTACACACACATATACACACACAAACAGGGGAGGGAGTATTTATTTTGGAAAATGAGAAAGGACAAGATGGATGTTGACATTTTTTAAAAATGTCATGGCAGACATTTACCCATACCTTTTCCTCCCTCTCCTTGCAGGAAACTTACTATAAGCTTTACAGCATTAAAATTCTCTTTACACCTGAGCTTCCAGTTCTCTTTTTCCTCTCAACATAGCTACTGAAAAGATGTTCGCCTTAGTCCAGAGAAGAAATACTACTGGGACAGATTGAGCTCTCTATTAATTTTGACAGGATCAAAATTACCTTAATAGATTAGAAAGCTGGGCCAAAGCGAACGAAATCAATTTCAGCAGGGAGAAATGTAATGTACTGCACTTAGGTAGAAAAATTGAAATGCACAGATATAGGATGGGGCACACCTGGCTCAACAAGACTACTTGTGAAAGGGATCTAGGAGTCCTAGTAGGCCACAAGTTGAACATGGGTCAACAGTGTGATGCGGCAGCTAACAAGGCCAATGCGATCCTAGGCTGCATCAATAGAAGTGTAGTGTCTAGATCAAGAGAAGTAACAGTGCCGCTGTATTCTGCTTTGGTCAGGCCCCACCTGGAATACTGTGTCCAATTCTGGGCACCACAATTCAAAAAGGACATTGAGAAACTGGAGCGTGTCCAAAGGAAGGGCACCAAAATGGTGAAGGGTCTGGAAACCATGCCTTATGAGGAATGACTTAGGGATCTGGGGATGTTTAGCCTGGAGAAGGTTAAGAGGTGATAGGATACTCCTGTCTAAATATTTGAAGGGATGTCATATTGAGGAGGGAGCAAGCTTGTTTTCTGCTGCTCCAGAGAATAGGAAATGGATGCAAGCTACAGGAAAAGAGATTCCAGCTTAACATTAAGAGGAAATTCCTGACATTAAGAGCTGTTCGATAGTGGAACACATTTCCTCGAAGTGTAGTGAAGTCTCCTTCCTTGGAGGTCTTCAAACAAAGACTAGGTGGCCATCTGTCAGGGATGCTTTGATTGGGAGTTCCTGCATGGCAGGGGTTGGACTGGATGGCCCTTGTGGTCTCTTCCAACTCTATGGTTCTATGACCGAAGCAAGTGGGCAGGTTGTATTAGAAAAGCAAAACATAAGCTTTTACTTTTGTCTCAGATGTAGTTGTTGCTTTCATATGCTTGCACCATCTAGTACTTGTAACTTTTATATCCTTATACCACCTTGTACCATATGTATGCCTAAAAAGATGTCAGCTAGAATTTCATTTCAAGTTGTCTTTAAAGCGGATTCCTCATTACCTTGCCTCTCCAAAACATCCTCTGGAGTAATACAACTGCTGGGAGAAAGGCACTGAAATACACATCTTTTACTACTGTGATGTATCTGAAGGCATGAGGCGTATTCTTGTCAGAACACATTCTCAAAGTAATGCAAACATTTAAATAAAGGTACTGATTGCGTAATGTGCAAAGAAGCTATTTTATAAGAGCTGACATTTACCACTGTTTGACCCACATATGATCAACTAAAATAAAGTACACTACATAAGGCACTTCTGCCAACATTTGTGTGTGTGTGTGTGCGTGGAGGGGGGTTGTTTTTCAAACTGTTGATTCTTGGTATGAACTGCAAAAATCAAGTCACAGCAAGCAGCAGATGAATAATCCATTTCAGATTTCAACAGAGGTTGCAACAAAATCTGTCCAAACACTAGCTTGAAAATAATGCTGGAAAAATAACTTGAAAATAAATTGCTAACAAGATGCTATAAAATCTAAGCATGCATTTTCAAGACCTGAATTGACTTGTTAGTGCTTATTCTACAAACTCAAAAGCTACCTCTGGTTTCAGAAAATAGGACTACAGGATACTATTTACTACACATACAGTAAGAATTTACACCAGTTTACTCAGCAGTGCACCTTTCCTCAACAAACCTCTTATCAAGTAAACCCTTCTCAGAAATAAACCCATTCTTAATCAGTCAGATATTCTTCTTAATAAAACTGCTCAGGATTACAGACTTAAACATACTATTTAAATACAAGTATTTATTCCTTTTCAGAGCTGCGAAAGTGATGTAAAATAAAATACATTTTAAAAATACATTAAAATTATTTTAAGACAGATTAAAACGATCTTAAAAGCCAATTTTATAACTAGTTTAAAAGACCAAAAGACCATATGGAATACCATCATTTTGACTGTCTGCTGGAAGATCAACAGGGATACGGTCAACCTGACTTCCCTTTGGGATGCAGTTCTACAATTAAAGTTATCCTAGAGAGAAAGTCTATGTACTCGCCAACCTAGCTTTTGGGGATAGTGGGACACTTGCAATTGGACTTCACTGCAAGATCTCAAATTCTGCACATGCTTATAGGGATGAAGGCCAGCATCCTGAAAGCAGCATGGAAGCAAACTATTAGCCTGTATAGTTAATTTCAGACAAGTGATGTGCGGTCTTTAAAAAAATGTTAGACAACGGTGTAGCAACCACTTTTTATGCTAGCTGTAGCTTCCAAACATTTTCAAGAATAGCATTACAGTCGTCTAATCAGGAGGTAATTCAGACATGGATTACTGTGGGCTGCTTATAAGTATTGGTATATCAAATTTACGAAATACTCGATCAGACGTATCTATATCTATCTAGTTCAACATTCTGTTCCTGCACCAGCCAACCAAATACTTATGGGAAGCCCAAAAGCACCTTCTCACTCATATGTCCTGGCTTTGAGAGCAAAACTGCTTCCAATATTGGAGGTACCATATAGCCATCATGACTGGTAGATATTCATATCCTTAATTTTCATTATGACCACCACAATGCTCAAATTCTAAAACAAAACAAAGCAAGAGGTGTAGTTGTGGTTGGCTCATGCAGCCCCTGTCCAGAAAGAGAAATGCTTGTGCAAAGCAGGCATCCAGATGGGTGCCTATGAGCAAGATGAATTGAGCAGGTACTAGATACTATTTCTTTAGGTTCATCTTAAATTCCAGTTTGATTTGAAGAGAAAGCTAATATCCGCGTTGTGTACTCACCATTCTTCCTTTCATCGAGTGAGGGCAACCACTGGCTGGGCTGCAAGGAAAGTTCCTGAAGTTCATAAGCAACAGCTTCACTGGGAGGGCTAGGTGCAAGGCGTGATAATAACCCTGATTCATCTTCAGGCTCCACCGTCCCTAAGTGTTCCATTGTGCTCCAGAGGCTAGAGATATTGACAATAATGGGTGGTTTAGTAGCAGCAGGTTGTAAAACCGATCCAACAAATTATCACGTGTCAACTATCACAACAGCACCTAAATCCGTAAATGACCCCATTCTTTCTCTCTTATGCCCAACACTATATTTCAGAATACCTCTTACATTCTTCAAATCTCTCAAAGTCTACCTTTATCATAAAGCTTTTGGTTTGGCTTGATCCTTTGGACCAAACTCCCGACCCCATGGCCTATTGCAACTACTGTAAGTTTAAATATGAAAGAAACTGAAATAAAAGCATTTCCTTCCCATTTGCTGTTGCCCTCATTTCCTTTTCCTTCCTCTGTTGTCTTTCCTTTGTTAAATTTTGCACAGTAAACTTTTCAGAACAGAGGACCTTCTTATCTTTTGTAAAGCACCATGCAAACTGATGGTCCTAAGGAAACAATAACTGCCGATAAGTGTAATATAAGCTATGAAAAAGCAAAACATTTCTCCAACACTACTTTCTTGCGTATAAAATAACTAGCAAGCTATTAATAGCCTTAATGGGGAAAAGCTATTAAAACACAGCAAATGCATATGGCCATCTACATGGCTTGTCACACACCCACAGACATCTGAACAGATACACCAATTAATCTCTCCCCACATCTATGGTTACTAAAATCATTCTATCATTCTGGGTGCTGCACCGGCCTTGGCTCAAACACATCGTTTTACAGAGGAATGTTTTGTCCTTGTTTCATTTGTAAGCTTCCCATATTCTCCTACCACTTCTGTCTTTTCCAATCAAAAAAGAAAAGAAAAGAATAATATTTTGAAGGAAAAGACAGAATAAGTGCACAAGGTAGCAACTCTTGTGGTGTGGTGTCCTTTCAGCACATGGAGATGGGTTAGAGATTGTAGATAATATGGATGGATATGGATGGACAACAGTAGCTTCAGACTAATGCACTTTGCAAGACTTGCAAGTATAAATATGTGCCTGCTTGCACTTCTATTGTATATTACAAATTTAGTGGTGAACAAAACACAGAAAGCCAAATATTTCAGCTGCAGAAACAAAACAAAACCCCGAATTACTGCCATTACAATCAGGTCTGGATGAATGACAGCATGTTTATCTACAGGGAACCAATACTGTCATTTCCCCCCCCCCCCCTTTATTTGCTTAGTTGGGATGCCTCCTCCAAAAACCATTGGCAGGACTTTCTACAAACAAAATACAGATAGTTCAATCTTGATGGAACATGGAGTTCTTGATCTTTGCTAAGTTTACAGTAATTAAAAACAAACTGTGGTGATGAACTAGTAATGCTGAAGCTAGGAATCAGTAAAGAAAAGGAGCTACGAATCCCATTCCTTGCTGCAAGGACACATGCAAGAATAGGGGAAATGGGCTGGTTCAGATGTATGCTGTGACCATTGCTTTTCCTCTATAGGGCAGTAAAATGTGGTGGCAGTTGTTTTTCCTACTTGAAGTGGTAAAAAAAATTCAAATACAGCTTTGATAATGGGGAAGAAGTACTGTAATATCTCAACAGAAAATATAAAATCAATATCCAGCTTTGTTAATAGTAAAAAGCTGTTATTTTTCTCTTTACCTTTGCTCTCTGAGTACAAAAATTGCATTTCAACCAACTGAAGTAATAGCTACTGCATCTTATAATTTAAAAAATGGGAAATTCAGCCATTACAATTGCTTTGTGCCAAGAACCCGAAGTAAAACTGGAGCATGTGTCCAATTTAAGTCTGATTCTTCCGCCATTACATATTAATTACATTAAGCCTCTGACACTTTTATTGAAAACTTGTCACCATAAGCCATAGCCAAAAACAATATTAGTTCTGTTTTGTTAGTTTTTTTTTTTAAAAAGGTTTATCACTTGAAAATAATGTGTTTTGCAACACAGATTTCTTGGCATTGATGATATTCACACAGATCGAGTTTTATTTGTTTTTGTAATAAAATGGAGGGAGGAAGGAAGGAATCAAGCAGCACCTTTGAGATTAACGGATTAATTTAAACGTGAATTTTTGAGAATATCAATCCACATCTTAAGATGAATTTTTTAATATTATATTTTTATTCTAACCAGGGAAAGGGGATATTGGTACCTAGCAACAGTTGCAACCAATTCATATTACTATGGTTACATGCAATATAAATAGAA
Organism: Sceloporus undulatus; assembly: GCF_019175285.1. NCBI lineage: Eukaryota > Metazoa > Chordata > Lepidosauria > Squamata > Phrynosomatidae > Sceloporus > Sceloporus undulatus. The sequence continues at coordinate 34,538,297 of NC_056529.1, read as the reverse complement.
CAAAAAGGATACTGACAAGCTGTCCAGAAGAGGGCAACCAAAATGGCAAAGGGTCTGGAAACCATGTCCTATGAGGAACAACTAAGGGAGCTGGGAATGTTCAGCCTGGAGAAGAGAAGGTTAAGAGGTGATATGAGAGCCCTGTTTAAGTATCTGAAGGGATGTCATATTGAGGATGGAGTAAGTTTGTTTTATGCTGCTCCAGAGACAGGGAACTACAGGAGAAGAGATTCCATCTAAACATTAGGAAGAACTTCCTAATGGTTTCAACACCACACAAATTCAGTGTGTGGTGGAGTCTCTTTGCAAGTTTTTAAACAGATGCTGGATGGCCATCTGTGAGGACAGCTACAACTGGGAGTTCCTGCATGGCAGGGGGTTGGCCTGGATGGCCCTTGGGGGGTCTCTTCCAACTCTATGATTATACTGTTCTAAGTATTAATTAAATTTCATGAACATGGACAAAATTAGCCACGGTAACTACTGCTCTCTTTAGACATTAGTATTCAGTTAGCAGCATACAGGTCATCATTGCAAAAGTTACAAAGAGGATGTGGAAAAAGAGTGGCCACGGAATCAGTGACTATGCCACAAATCTGAAAATTAAGTTTCCCTAGATCTAGAATATAATAATCATACTGATAATAATAATATTTATTTGTATCCTGCCTCTTCTGGAGGATTGAAGCAGGCAATAACAGATATCAAATACACTATATTATCATATACCAAAGAAACCAAATATTCACTAATTATTTGTGGCAAATATTGTCTGTCAATTGAAAACCTGTAATAAATTTTCAGAAATGCTTAACTATCTGGAAGGCACCAGATCTTGGATGCTAAGCAGGGTCAAGCCTGGTTAGGGCTTGGAGGAAAATCCACCAAAGAATACCAGGTTCTGTAGGCAATATTCTCAGGAAAGCAATGGCAAACCATTTCTGAGTACTCTTTGCCTAGGAAAAATCCTATGAAATGCATAGCACTGAGCCATAGCAGGTAAAGTGGTGTTTAACTGAACTATTTCGGAAGTGCAGATGCTGCCACAGTCTCCTATTTTATCTAGCATAAGATAATGTTACGTCAAACTATAGTTAGCTAGCCTAGTGAGGATGCTGCATCTTTATATGCCATTACATCAAAACTCGGCTAGTAGAGAAAAGTATGAAAAAGGAAAAAGCTGACACCTTGCTTTATTATATTGGGTTTTCACCCAAAATGCACTATATAACTGTAGTATTTATTTTAAAAGGTGACCCAATCTCTTCATCGTCCTGAGACAAATATAAAATGTCTAAAATCAGATACAGCTAGAGTTATGTTCTCCTCTCACACTTGATATTCTTTGTACTATTGGTGTTCCTACACACACACACATTTAATAAAAGGTTAAATGTATTTATGAATTCATTGTTATGGTTAGCTATCAAGACATTTCCATTTATAACCAACTTGCAGGTGCTACTCTGTTTATTCAACCAGCAAGCGCCTGAACCAAACAAAGCAAGGAAAACATTACAGGGGAAGGAAATTCAGGTTCATTTCCTATGTACTGTACACACCAAGTTACTTTTCCAGCTGCCTTTTGAGAATATCTCGCTGAAACCAGAATTTCTAAGAACAATAACATTTATGCTAAAAAGGAAAACAGTTATTTACAATAAAAATAATTTTCTCAAAGCAAATCCATGCTCAGACTGAGGATGTTTCAGTAGTGGGGCCTGTCCAGGAGTACATGTACTCCATGGAGTACATTTTGGAAGAATTTTTCACCTGGAGCCAGCTGCTTCATCGATCAAGCAGAGATGATGCATCAATGGCCTTCTAGCTCCCTCACTGATGTTTTTGCATGTAAGGCACATCACTTTTGACCATATTTAGCCCCAGCTGAATTACAGAGGCTGGTCTAGGAGTCAAGGGATTTATTTTATTTTTATTTATTCATCAATTCACTCATTTTATATATTTAATTTATATCCATCTTTCATCAAATGCACCTGAGGAAGCAGACTGAAGTCTACGAAAGCTCATGCAGCCAATTTCTTTCTTTCAGTTAGGGGCTGTGCAGACTGGCAGGAAAAGCTGGCCTGGGGACAGAGTCAGGGTGTGGCGTTCATATGACGCATGCTGCAGCTCTGCTTCCAGGCTGGCATGACGCTGTAAGCCGTGCCACACAGCATGTGGCATAACAGCACTTACGACATAGCGCCAAAGAAGTGCCGTAAAGCTGTGGTGCTGCGGCTATCATGCCATTTGCAGGGCATGAAAAGGAGTGCCCTGTAAAGGCCAGATCAGGGCCGCAGCATGCAGTTGCCATGGCCCTGATCTGGCTGTAAAAGGGTGGCTGGAGGCTACCCCTTAGGAATCATAGAGTTGGAAGAGACCACAACGGCCATCCAGTCCAACCCTCTGCCATGCAAGAACTCCCAGTCAAAGCATCCCTGATAGATGGCCATCCAGCCTCCATTTAAAGACCTCCAAGGAGGGAGACTCCACCACTCTCCAAGGAAGCATGTTCTGCTGTCGAACAGCCCTTACTGTCAGGAAGTTCCTCCTAACATTGAGCTGGAATCTCTTTTCCTGCAGCTTGTATCCATTGTCCCGGGACCTGTTCTCTGGAGCAGCAGAAAACAAGCTTGCTCCCTCCACAATATGACATCCTTTCAAGTATTTAAACAGAGGTATCATATCACCTCTTAACCTTCTCTTCAGACTAAACCTCCCCAGCTCCCTAAGGAGTTCCTCATAGGGCATTTTTTCCAGGCCCTTCCCCATTTTAGTTGTCCTCCTTTAGACACACTCCAGTTTTTCCACATCCTTTTTGAATTGTGGTGCCCAGATTGGACACAATATTCCAGGTGAGGCCTGACCAGAGCAGAATAGAATGGCACTAGAGAAGGCATTAGGCAATAGAGGAGCAGTCGGCACAGCCTCTAATTCTTAAAAGTGCTACAAGATCTCTCTATACACCGATGCCTTGTAATGGTTGTTTCCACTCCCACATTCAGCTGCAGCCTATATATACTATCGATTGACTCATTCTCCCCCCCCCCCACTTGAGGTATGGTTAACTGTAGTGTTGGTGGGGTTTTGTTCCATCCCTGTCATCCCTCCCCTGCTCCTCCTCCAGTATTCCATGTCCTGTCTTGCACATTTAATTTATTTTTTATAATGTTAAATGCAATAACTTTTTCTTTACAAAAAAAGGGGGGAAGCTGTAACAGTGAATCTGGTCACCAGAAATGTAATGAGAGATTGTCAGAGGGAAATTTTCTTCCAAACATCCTGTCCCCATTCAGCACCACCCAGTACAGAAGGAACAGAGACAACAAAGCTAGGGGTTTACACCTGCCTGTATCAGTAACTCCCGGAATGGAAAAAACATCCATCCCTTGCCTTGGATTTAAACATTGCAGCTAGTCCCGGAAATTCACAAGAAATAGACCAGGATAGGAACTACCTTTTATGAATATTTTTAAAAACTGCAATAAGTACAGATACAAGTCCCACCAAATCCTGAGGCTTTTGGCCAGCTTAGATTAGCAACTTGTTAAACTACCATATATACTCAACTATAAGTTGGCCTCATGCATAAAACAAGGTCAGGTTTTGGGCCTTGGTCGAGGGCAAAACTTGGAGGCTCCTTCAGCGTGTGTATGTGTGCATATGGCAAGAGAGACTGTCATTGAGGCTTTTTGCTTCATCGTTTCAGCTTTCATTTCAGTCAGACGCATTGGTGGGAGAGGGACCCTTAACAAACAGCAGTATCAGTCAATCATAGAATCATAGAGTTGGAAGAGACCACAAGGGCCATCCAGTCCAACCCCATTCTGCCATGCAGGAACTCCCAATCAAAGCATCCCTGACAGATGGCCATCAACCCAGGACTCTTTCTTGCTAAACCCCTCTGCACCACACGAGGAAATCTGAAAGAGCTGCTATCACATTACCATAGTGACCCATAAATATGTTGACCTAAGGAGCAAAACAGATGGGCAGGAAAATGTGGCTTGAAGCTGCCTTTTCTGAAACCACATGGAAACCCCACCAACCACACCACTGGCTCCCAAGGCAGCTGGAGTGCTCAAGTCATGACCACATGAATGGCTTCAAGCCAGGAAGAAGTGGAAAAAATCTGCTTCTTTTTGAAACAGCTTTTCTATGCATAAGGCGCCTAGAGGGCACTTTCCTGCTGTCTTCAAGGCATGTGTCATCTAAACGCCACACCTTCAAGTCAGCCTAAGAGCACCTCTTTTTGCCTGTCTGTTTATCCTCTAATCCATTAATTATAACCTCCAGCTAAAATTACTTTTACCAAATGAGAACAGGGATGAAATCTAGCAAATTAGCCACAGAACTATGGTCCAAAACAGACTGCAGAAATAATCCAGTTTGAGACCGTTTTAAGTGCCCTGGCTAGAGAATCCTTGCAATTGTAGTTTATTGTGGCACCTGAGCTCTCTGACAGAGAAGGCTAAATGTCTCTCAAAACTACAGTTCCTAGAATTCCTTAGCATTGAGCCAGGGCAGTTAAAGAGGTCTCAAACTGGATTATTTCTGCAGTGTATTTTGGACCCATTTTTCTGTCCCATCAAAGAGTACATAACCAAACAGCAGGAAGCGTTGTGTCATTCCAAAGGTAACAATAAGACAAAATTCCAGCTGATGAAGGAAAGCTATAGTTCAGTCAAGCTCATAGTCCCCACAAACTGCCCTTTCAACTCTACAACGTGGTTTTTTAAATTATACAGAAGGCACCAAATGATCTGATTAGTGAACTTACTTACCTCAGTGCTAACCACTTAACACTGTCTGTTCCAGTCTGCTTCACACATTCACTATGAATCTGAAAAATTTAATAACACACAAAACAAAATCTAGTATTATTATTTAACATATATTTATGAGAAAAGAGAAACTACCAATTGCTTGACAACCCTCCCCTTGAACCTCTGGTTGTGGTGCCATATTCCTCCCCTCTTCCTTATCATCTGTTTAATTTCCCCCCTCAATAAATGTCCTTAGATCACATGCCCAAGGCTATGTTATAACCTTAGTTCATAGTGGCATTATTCAAAGATATAGCCATGTTAGTCTGTAGAATCAGTATGTAGAGAGATCTTGTAGTACCTTTGAGACTCACTGGAAGAAAGAAGTTGGCAGCGTGAACTTCCATAGACTTAAGTCCACTACATGCATCTGAGGAAGTAGACTGAAGTCCAGGAAAACTCATGGTGCCAACTTCTTTCTTTTGCTTACTCTCAAAGGTGCTCCAAGACCTCTCTACATACGTAGTTCATAGTGTTTACAGAACTATATGCTTGGTTATATAAATATTTCTGCACTGATTGGTGCATGTATAAAAGACCCAGCTATTCAAGGGCTGCGTCATAGTAGGAAGGTAAAGGATCACCGGTATTTGTCATAGGAAATCTGTGCTTCCTCTGTCCTCTGTTCAGAACAAGCAGCTCAGATACAGTCTCCTTAGTGAAGGAACCTGCAGTGCGGAAGCAATGTGGTCTTGTACAATGACCTCCATCCTAAATCAAGCAGATGGAGGCAGGGGTCCTTTCTTACCTGCGGATGTTCAAACATCCTCTGGCTAACAAGGAGCATGATCCACTTTAAATGAAATGTCATACTGAATTGCTATCTGGAGTATAATCTGAACTCTGATGAGAACCCGGTACTCCCATTTTCACCACAATACCATCACAAAACCGCATTGGAAAGAACGCCTTCAATCTCTCTACATGACGTTCTGGTCTAAGCGCATGTTGAGCCACCTTTTGCCATTGGATTCTTGACAGATAACACAATATATGCAACCTTGCTTATGTGAACAATACACAGATTAACATGGAAATCACTCTTCCCAACCCAGAGTCACATAGTATATGTGTGTGTGTGTGTGTGTGTGTGTGTGTATACACATCCAACTCACTTCCAAGCCAGCATTCTCTGAAAACGACAGCCACAGATGCTGGCGAAACATCAGAACAAACCCTTCTAGAACATGGCCACACAACCCCCCAAATACTATGTATTGTTATTATTGTTGTTGTTGTTACTATGGTGGCTAAAAAGCTCAGCTGCCCCTCCCCTTTTAGCTTCATCTACATCCAACAATGTGGAACTGATCCAGTTTGAGACCCCTTAGGAACTGTGGTTTGTGTGAGACATCGCGCCTTCTCTGTCAGAGAGAGAGGGGTCTGGGGTCACGATGGACTACAGTTCCCAGGATTCCCTAGCGCTGAGCCAGGGCAGTTAAAGCCGTCTCAAACCAGATTATTTCTGCAGTGTGTTTTGTCCATGAACATGTCAGGCTGCATCCATACTGAAGAAATAACCCAGTTTGGCACCGCTTTAACTTGTTGTCTGACTCATTGGCTATGGAATTCTGGGAGTTGGAATTTGTTGTGGGGCCCACAACAAACTCCAACTCCCAGAATTCCATAGCCTTTGAGCCAGACAGCAACTTAAAGCGCTTGCTCCCTTCCCTTCAAGCCCAGCTCTCGCTCACCCTCTTCTTCACTAGGCGCTCCTGCTGCCGCGGACATGTCCTCTCGCGATATTTAAGCGCCGAGACTTCACTTCATCCTCGGGAGGGAAGCAAGGAGCCAATGGGCGCCTCTTCATCATGGCCCCGTTTCCACACACACACACACACACACACACTACAATGGCCGCCGCCCGTTGCATGCTGGGATTTGTAGTTTAAGGCCCCCGCTTGGAATGCTCAGCCACGGAGCTCTGAGGCCTCGCTGGACTACAAATACCAGCAGAAGATTGGTATTGAGGAGATTGAGGTGGTAAATATATATATCACATTAAAACAGAATTTAAAACGCTTTAAAACAAATATATATATATATATATATATATATATGGCCTCTCTCTCTCTCTATATATATATATATATATGGCCTCTCTCTCTCTCTCTCTCTCTCTCTATATATATATATATATATATATATATTCTGAGCCACCATATATATATAATACATGCTTAAGGCGGCTCACTATATATATATATATAGAGAGAGAGAGAGAGAGAGAGTGCGCGCATATATATATATATATGTTTTAAAGTCTGTTTTACTGTTTTATATATACATATATATATATATATATATGAGCCACCTTGAGTATATTATACGCTATATACACACACACACCTATATAATGAGCCACTATATATATATATAATACATGCCCAAGGCAGCTCACAATATATATATGTGTGCGTCTGTGTGTATAGGCATGGGTGTGTGTGTGTGTGTGTATATATATATATAGGGTATAATTTTTTTCTCTCTACGCTGTAATTATTTAATAAGGATCGACATTGATTCCCGTGTTTTCCTATGTAAGGACATCAATGCTGTATCAAACAAAAGGTCCCAGTATTCTGTAAAACAAAACGTTTCTTTTAAGTTCCTAACAGTTGTGACTTTTCCAAATCTAATCATACAAAAACAACTTGACCTTATTATTGCTCAACCTTATGGGCTTCTCAACAGAAAGTGTGCCATCGGGTTTCAAAATCAAAATTCAGATTAAAGAAATGCTGTTATGTTTTAGGAAAGCAAAGCAGTTTGGAATGGGAAATGTCACATGCATGCTTTGTTTTATAACCTTGTAATTAGACTTCCAAAAATAAACTTACTAATTAGGTAACCAAAACATGTTTGTTTCTTACCAAAGATGACCTGGCATCCTTCTGTTGTTGTTGTTGTGTGCCGTCAATTCATTTCCAACTTACAGTGACCCTAAAGCAAACCTGACATATGGTTTTCTTGGCAAGATTTGTTCGGAGGGTTTGCCTTTGCCTTTGAGAGCGTGTGACTTATCTAAGGTCACGCAGTGGGTTTTCATAGCCAAGCATGGATCCTAGGCTTGTTACAGACTGCCAAAATAAAGCTGCTTTGGGTCTCTTTGGAGGTATGCTGTTTAAATGATGCATGCATCCTAAGAATCCGGAAGCTGCACCAAAGCTGCCCTCCAGTGCTTAAGAATGGAGTGTGGCTTTGGCGCGACCTCCGGACTCTTAGGACCCATGCATCATTTAAATAGCATACCTCCAAAGAGACCTGAAGCAGCTTTATTTTGGCAGTCTGTAACAGGCCCTAGTCTCCCTAATAACTGGCATTCAGCTGCATACTATTTCTGTACATGAAAGATCCATTCATCAACCATTCCTTGAATGAACTAAAATGGTTACCCATTGACAAGCTTTAACCAAAACAGACCCAGTTAGAAAGAAAGTATAAATAAGAACTTAATCAGAGACACTTGGGGCACTCCAAGATTTGTAGTAGTACAAAACAATTTAGCAAGGATAAACCTAATGGGCAACCCTTCCAAACCATGCACACAGCCTAATGAAAACTGAGCTTGTTCAGTATTGACTTAATATTGGAAAAGAAGGGCAGTTGGAAAAGAAGAAAGGAAGACAGGACGGAAAGAGAAACATTGCAGCATCTTTCTGCAGTTACTATTAGTGTTGAAGTTAATAGGTCTATCCTTAGCCATGACTCTGTTTTCTCTTTGAAAACCTCCTAAGTCAATGGCCAGCAATATTTACCAGTGTTCACACACACACGCGCACACACACACTGTAATGAGGTGAAAGTAAAACAGATCCTGAATGGAAAAATTACACTGAAAAAGAACTTATACTGAAGAACAAGGCTACTTACATCACTCCTCCCACTCAGTTCAGGCAAACTTAGACTGTTATATGCAGTTGTTAATTTAAGATTTATTGCAGCATTTGTGTTATGTAAGTCCCAAGTTAAATTGAGAAGGGGAAAAAAGGAGATCTTCCCTTGCGTTAAATAAAATATTGGCAAAAAATCAGTACAAGCAATGAATGGATTCATAAAGTATGTCTAACCCACAAAATAATCATAGGATAAATAATTTAAGGCTCTAGCATAATCCTCCCCTTCTACAAAAATACTTCCAGAGCAAGTTAAAAGTCAGAACCAATTTTCATTCCCTAAAAGAGAATACAGTGAAAGAGAAAATTCAAATGGCCAACCCATCCCCACCCCATCACTTTAAAAACAAACCCTTGGGTGCTACAATCCAGCAGACCAAGGAGAAGGCTATTCTTCCCTATGTTTCAGCTTTCAAAAGGCAGGGAGCTTCTAGTAGAGAAAGTATTAAAACATGTTAACACCATCATATGCCTTCCAAAGTGGAACAGTACTAAGACAATCATTGCACATAGTTTTTTCTGGATGTGTACATCAATCTTTAGACATGATAGCAATATGATAAACCCTCAAGGGCTTAAAGCAATTCGTCACCTCTTTATTTTTCCTTGAGAAACTGCTTCTGTAAAGGGCAAGTGGATGAATTCATAAAGCTGCTTGGCACTGGCAGTATTGCCCAGGAGTTCAGCCAGCTTGTCTTGAGAAAAAGTTATGAGTTCTGCAATACTCTTAACATGATTCATTATGGCCAGGCAGTTTTTGGTACTCACACCGGGAAGTTTCAGAAGGAAGTCTTGGGGGCCTGAGTTGTATTTGTCCAATTCAGGGAGGTTTTCTGAATCTGCAGTGATAGCTATGGCTGTTGCTGCATCAGGTTGGGGTCGGTTTTGCTTCAGTTCCTCAAATAATTCAGCAGTGGCATAAGGAGAGGGACACCAAAGGAGACGAAGCCGGGGGAAATGAAGGGTAAGCAGAGTGAGTTTGGAAGTAATGTCATTATTAGATATCTCCTGATACAGAGAAGCCCGAGGAGTGAGAGAAAAGGATTTACTGGGGTCAAACTCTATGAGAAGGACAGGCCGCTTATAATACCGAGACATGGAGATGCACTGAGAATACAGCCTTCCATTATTCAGGGAGCCAATTAGATCACTGATACTTTTCCGTTCCACACAAATGTCAGGTGTGAGAATGTAGTCGCCCACTTCCAAGGTCACAGGTTCTATATCAATGCCACGACGGTGGATCAAAGATGGAAGCTCACTGCGAAATTCACGCATGTCCACAACAATGCTTTGCTGTACTTCTTTCTGTTCCTGGCCACCTGACAAAAGTGGTGATAGTGTTAATGAACATCATAAGCAGATGGAGCAAGGGAACTAGTGAGAAGTTTGGAACAAGTGATCTGAGGACAGAAAAGGGCTGGGGAACCACAGATCCTCAGGCCAAATCTGGCCCTCCTAAGGTTCACATCTTATTCTTTGGGCTTGCCAGATATACCACTACCTCGCCAATGACACCGTGTTTTGGTGGCTTGCCAACTTGTGAATAGGTTTTGTTGTTATGTGCCTTCAAATCAACTGTGACATATGGTCAACCTTATCCTAGGATATCCTTTGCAAGATTTCTTCAGAGGAGGTTTGCCATTACCTTCCTCTTAAGCTGAGAGAGTGTGACTTGCCCAAAGTCACCCTGTGGGTTTGTATGGCTGGGGATTTAACCTCTGGTCTCAGAATCTTAATCCAACACTACATCATACAGGCTTCCATTCTAAAAAGTTGAAATGCCTCCACTAAGACATATTTATTTGTTTATTTATTGTAATAAATATTTATTATTTACTGGTAAAAATAAGATTCTCAAACAGCCAGAAGAATGGTACGGGGAGGACTGGATAGTGTTAGCAATATTCTACTATGAAGCAAAACACCTAATATAAATTGTTGCTTCTGTTCTTTATCGACATACCATTTAGACTTCATCTGGCTGGTCAAAGTGTTTGCATAGCAGAAAGGGGCCCACAGCAAAGTGGCTAAGTACCTGTTTTACCTTCACAAGGCACCAGGTTCAATCCCTTCCAGAATCAGTTTTAAAAGAAAACCAGAAAGCAAATGATAGGAAAGGGCTTGAAGAACTGCTACTAGTCAGAGAAGACAAGATGGCCTCAGAGATCTCAACCACTAACCTGCTTTTCGGGTGTCTGTAGAAATAGCAGCTGGAGTAGCATTTCTTCCCAGATCCAAACAAGTTTCATCTCTACCTTCTCTTTCCTCAGGGATAACCATGCTAGCCTTCTCTCTGGTGGTATGGAAATTGGATAGAAAACCCCCCAGTTAGGAACAGAAACTATTCATACACCTTCACTGTTGGTTTTAATGTTGAAACTCTAGAACTTTCTTGCTGGAGTTGCTGAACACTTTCTCCAAGCTAACACCCTCCAGATGTGCTGAACTACAATTTTCAATGGTCCCAAACAGTACAGGGATGGCGGGCTCATGGGAACTATAGTCCAACATCCAGTTCAGAAGAAACTTGAGTTGGGAAAGGTTGTGATAAACCAACAATTCAAACTTATATTTCGTGAGTATGTTATGAATATCTATTTTATAGATTTATTTCCATAGGTTTTATATATTTTAAATGTTTTATATGTTTTATATATGTTTTGTTGTTTAATGGCCTGTTGGCTGAAATAAAAATTTATTCATTCATTCAATTCAAACTGACACTGATAGGTGCATACACCAGTTAGCTGTGGGCAACTGTGTGAATGACAGACAAGTATTTATTTCCCAGTTTCCCTCCATGATGAAACTCCAGACAGCACACAAAAAGGGTCCCAGAGTTCCCATGCAAGGGGACAAATGCAGGGAGAATAAGTGGCTCCAGACCTTGACCTTCACAACTCTCCTGCTATTTCCAGATTCAAAGCAATTTCCCTAGCTTGCACAGGATATAACCAAACCTTTCTCCTTTGTAAATGTTAGTATTTTTATTATATAATTATATGACAATTCTGCGTGTTATTTAAATACTTACATAAGTTTTGTTACCTTGGAAACACATAGTGAGGGAAAGTAGAGAGGATACAAGCCAAATCTCAGAGCTCCATAGCAACAAAAAGATACCCAATATGCTCTCTGCCTTTCAAATGGTTGGAAACAGTTCTTTAAAAATGGGAATTCTTGCAGTTAGTTTACAATGCCAGCTGTAAAAAGGAAGTGGTTCTATGAGAACCAAAACCATAATTTGATTCCAGAGGCTTGGCATGAGTAGCTAGCTTCTTGTAAAAAAAATTCTAGCCCAAGGTTTTGAGCAACACTGGGTACCACAATACCCAGGGTAATGCCATGTCAGGGACTCCGGGAGAAATTTAAATGGCAGTTACATACAGTCCCAAATGTACCTTGGGCTGCTGTTATCACTAGGTAATCCCCCTAATTCCTAGAGAAGGAAGGTTGCCACGAGAAGGCACTTTGTGATAACACATCATGGTCTGATGTGAAATTAGGAAAGGCTAATGTTTATGAGGGTAGCATGTAAGGTACACATTACCGAATAAGTTTTTCAAAGGCTTCCTTCTCTTTCCTTAGTGTGGTCAAGTAGCGTTGTTCTTCTGTCGAACCTCCATAGATAAGAAAATAAACTCTGCAAAAACAAAATGCAAAGATCCAAATTCTAAAAGACAGGGCAAACCCCTAAATACTTACAAACTAGCCATTTTTGTGTCATAGAATCATAGAATCATAGAGTTGGAAGAGACCACAAGGGCCATCCAGTCCAACCCCCTGCCATGCAGGAAATCCAAATCAAATAGAATCATAGAAATGTCCTCTTGTCCTCAACCTAAGTAATTTGTCTATATCTTTTAAAAAAGTAACAACCCTGTTGAAATCTAGATGATTGAAAACCATTTGATAGCATCTCTTTCCCCAAATTTAGGAGTGGGGGAATAGTACCAACAGTCCTGAAGTCCTAACTGTATTTGTCCAAACACGTTTCAAAGTACTTCATGTTACTGAACTCACTGAAATTTACTTCTGAATTAAGTACAGTGGGTCCTCGGTACCTAGGAATCTGAGTAACCACAGACTAAAATGAAGAACCAGGTTGAGAAGTGATTCCAGGGCAGACACGCACTTGGCACAGCAAACAATTACAGCTCACTTATCCAGAAGAGCAAAATCTGCACCATTAAGAAGAGGCAATATTTTGAGGAATGAGATGCCTCTTCTTGCAAAATAACCAAGCTGTATTGTATATTGCAAATAATCACTTGAATCGAGGTTGTTGGGCATCCAGAAGAGCTATTATATACTAACTGTCCCAAATACTACACTTGGAACCTCACCTCATTGATTTAGATGAAGTTGAAAAGCTTTGAGAAACATGTTTTGGGATGAGAGTTCTGTCTTTTGCCCAGCCAGCAATTCTGATGCTAGTAAGAATGCAAAGGTTTCTCTCCTTTTCTGAAATCTCCATAACCAGAGTTTTCCAAGAAGAGTTTGTCAGATCTTTAGTGTTAAATGATATAGACAACTTCACAACAATTCAGCCTCTATTACAGACAACAGACTTTGCTGGCAGCCAACACTCAAACATCAGCCTCATATCAATGATCTGATAAAAGAGCAGCTGAACTTCAAACTGTCCTTGGTAAGCTGAAGAGTCCATCTCTGTTAGCACTGAAAAGCTCTCTTAACTCTTTAAAACTGTCTTTTTCAGAGAAACAGGAGACTATTGCATCTACACTGAAGGATCTTAAGAACTCATTACAAAATTTATGCTCAGAGGCTCCACCTCATAACCTTTTTCTCTTTCAGAAAATATGCCAAATGCTTCGCCTCTGAAAGAACACAGTTGAAATGCTCCCTGGTCTAACACCAACCATGTATCTGAATCTGCTGCAATACACTCAAGACACCTGAATGAGCTGGCAATGAAATCTACCTTGCTGAAATCCTCAACTGCAGATCAGACTTCAATCCTTTCTGACAAAACTGCTATCTCCAAGAGTCCTGTTTAATTTTGAGGATACAAAGGAGGAAAGCAATAAGATCAATGATGCTGCCATTGTAAATGGCTGGATAGATCAGTTACAGCCAACTGTGACACTAGTGGAAATAACTCACTCTCTATTTTATGAGAAGACTAAGTGTAACTCCATTATGACAGGTGCGGGTCTTGGAGAAAAAAATATAATTCTAATATATCCCAGGACAATCTGTGCTGTTCTTCCACCCAGACTAGTAACATCCCTCCAGCCCTTGAGACAAGATCATACAATCATAGAGTTGGACAAGACCACAAGAGCCATCCAGTCCAAGCCTCTGTCATACAGGAATACACAATCAAAGCCCTCCTAATAGATGGCCATCCAAACTCTGTTTAAAAACCTTCAAAGGAGACTCAACCACACCCCGGGGCAGCGTGTTTCACTGTCAAACAGCTCTTACTGTCAGGAAGTTCTTCATAATCTTTACATTGAATCTCTTTTCCTGTAGTTTGAAGCGCAACCGCTTCTCTCAGACTTTCCCCCAACAATTGGCCAATTCATTTGTTTGGATGATAAATCCAAGCCCAGTCTATCAGAGATGTGTCTCATGGTGCTCCAAATGTGAGGGAAAACCCATAGATCTTAGAGTGACATTCAGTGCTTAACAGCACTATCAGACTCCTTTCTTGGAACATTGCAATCTCACTAATTATTTAGGCGTGTTCGACACTGTTCTGCTCCAACAGATTCAGTCTTGTATCACACATCTCACTGATGGACTAATCACAAGTGATATTTTGGGGGGAAGAGGTGAAGAGCTAAAAGAGGACTAATTCTTCCCATTTCCACAAGCCTTCAGGCAGCAATGGTTAAATTAGACCCATCAATGCACGCTGGTTTGTATTGTCAACTTCAATCACGGAAGTCTTCTGATCATTAATGATAATCTTCCCTCATAGGGTTCCCAATAGAAACTTTGTGAAATCTGATCTAATCTTAAAGAGTTAATTTTCTCAGAATCTCAGGGTATCAGTCCTTGCCAGTCAGGCATGGCTGAAACAATTGATCACATCCTGTTTAAGAATATTTGTTCTCATTTTATAAATCCGATCTTGGAAAAGTTCCCAGGCAGATCTGATAGCTTTTATACCTCCCTTCTTCTTTCAGATTCCTCTAAAGTATCTGTGCTGAAGGACTCAAAGTTCTGTATGCTAGCAATTTCCATAAGATAAATTCATCAAATCCCACCACGACTCTCTCAAACAACAATTAATGCCACTATGAAGCTGCCACCTATGTATATATAGTGAAATCTCTGTATCTTGGAGCTGCTTTTTACTTTTATTTTCCATTATGCTCTGCTTTTGTCCTTTTATGACTGAGCTATGATCATAGTAAAGTTGATTTATTGATTGACTGACTGATATACATTTATTGCCTAAGCGATAATTAGATCCTCAACTCGTGACAGTAGGAAGGAGAGGCTGCAACAGCTTGTGTAACCCACCCACATGATTCCTAGTTCCTTCCCATCGCTATTGTGATAAGTTATGCAAAATAACCCATTTATGAACACTTAGCTCATGTTAAGAGGTGGCATGACAGTCATGTTTAAATATTTGAAAGAATATCATGTTGAGAATGGAGCAATCTTGTTTGCTGCTGCTTCAAAGACTCGGTAACAGAGCAATGGTTTCAAACTCCAGGAAATGGGATTCCACCTAAAACAGGCATCTGAGGAAGTAGGCTCAAGTCTATGAAAGCTCATGCTACCAACTTCTTTCAGTTTGTCTCAAGGATGCTACAAGAATCCATTGCATACTGATTTTCTAGACAAACACAGCTATGTCTTTGAATTCTACCACCTAAATATTAGGAAGAATTTCCTGGCGGTAAGAGCTGTTTGACAGTGAAACACGCTCCTTAGAGAGCGGCGGAGTCTCCTTCTTTGGAGGTTTTTAAACCGAGGCTGGATGGCCATCTTTTGGGGGTGCTCTGATTCTGTCTTCCTGCATGACGGGGTTGGACTAGATGGCCCTTGGGGTCTCTTCCAACTCTACGATTCTATGATTCTATTTAAAAGGGGGCCTTCTCAGTAGCCACACCAAAATTCTGCAATTCCTTACCCTAAATGGCTAGTCCAGCACTCTCTTGATTGTGTTTTATTGTTTGGTGAAGACACATTTCTCAAGCAGATGTTTGCATCTTCATTTTTAGGAAATGTGTTTTTTATTTATTATTTTTACTATATCTTTAATTTATTGCATTTAGTTGCTGTTAAACAATCTGACTGGTACGTAAACACTAGAAGGATAGGACAGAATCTTTAGTACAAATAAAATAAATTTCTACAGGCCATAAAGCCAGCTTCTTTTAGAATGAAGGGCATGATTAATTTTCCTTTAAAGTGTGTAGACTTAAATAGATCTGAATACACATATAATTAAAATAGTCCCTTCCGTAGCCTCTCCCAAACTTAGCATACCTCAAAGGCATCCCAGGTCTGCTTGCCTTGTAAATTTCCAGCTGGCGAACAAATGTGAGCTCTGCATCATACAGCACAATGTATCTTGGTTCCACCTCGTGTAAGATGCGAGTGAGGGCATAAGGGTCTCCACCCCCATTCAATGGATGAATAACAGTTAGTGGTTCCTTTAAGATCCCATAAAAGACATCTGAGGAAGACAAATTCAGATGGAGGTCATCAGGTTTGGTTTCATCACTGCTATTTAATTCATTGGAGTCTTCTTGCTCCTCCATGATGTTTGTCTGCTCCTCTTTGCTTAACATTTGTGTTAAGGTGAGTGCTGCCTTCATTTTCCTCTTCCTTGACTTAGAAGATTCTTTTTTGGCTTCCTTGGAGCAAGGTTCCCTGGGATTGTCTCCCTGGCACTTAGCTCCTTGTCTGCCCTTGAGGCAGTCATCAGGTCCATCTTTGCACTTTCCAAATGTTTTGCTGTAAAGCCTCATTAAAAAAGCTTCAGCTCCAGTTGTGATGTACTCTTTAAGCTGAGCACAAGTGCGGTCATCACTGGCACAGATAAGCACTCGCCCTGAAATACAAGAAGCAGTGCTTATGATTATAGCATGGTATAAAGATCAACTGAAACAGAGCCTACAACCCACAGGTTTCAAAAGTGTTGAGCATTGTCTGATTTAATTGGGTGCCTTCAAAGACTGCATCTGCACTGCAGAAATAATCTGATTTGACACCACTTTAACTGCCATGTCGCAATGCTATGGAATTCTGGAAACTGGTCTTCTAGTCTAGCCTCACTGCTAGACAGAGAAAAAGAGAAAAATCCAGGACATACATCAAAATGGGATAGTGTTGGCTCATTGTGCAACACAAGACTGGGGATCGCTTTCAGCTCAAGGGTCAAATTCATTTTCTGAGAACGTTCCTGGGAGACGGTATTTTGGTAGAAAGACAGCCCAACACAAAATAGTGATACCAAAATACTGGCACATTTTAGCTTAAAGCAATGCCTGGCAGTAACTAAGCCTTATGGGAGGAATTTCAGTCTTCCAGGATGGGGGAAAAACTACACACACAAACAGGAATTCCACTTGAGCAAGTCACACTCTCTCAGCCTCAGAGGAGATCAGAGGTAAATCCTCTCTGAACAAGTCTTACCAAGGAAACCCTATTATATCTCAGGGTCAACATAAGTTGGGAATGACTTGAGAGGGCATAACAACAACACTGTTTGAGGCTTGACATCTGATGCTTGGGGAGTAAAGAGACTTCAGAAGTGGTAGAGGAGAGTGGAAGATTTTCTTTTTACTACCCTACTAAAAATAATATTCCACTGCTGTGCTACACAGCCTGCAGCCCAGAAGAACTGATTGCAAAAAAGATTTCAACAGAAAATTAAAAAGAATGTCCTGGACAGTCCAGCACACATTGTTTGACAGTGGAACATTCTGCCTTGAGATGTGTTTGCCTTGTTATGTCTCTCAGTCCAAGTATATATTGCCTCTTAGTATTACTACTCCTCACCTGGCCCACCCAGAGCGTCACTGTTTGCGTTCTCCATTTCAATCTCCTTCAGCACATTCCTGAGTGCCTCCCACTTTGGGTTGCTTTCCAAGACCAGCTCCCTTTTCTGTTCTGAAATACAAAAAAAGAACACAGGGAATAAAACTAAAGTGTTTCCTGTTATGAATTTCCTGGATGTTTTACAAGAACTGGGCAATCAGCCTGTCATATGTAAGTTATGCAAGGATCAAAACACATACATTGAGGCAGGGATGGCAAATATGTGGTGAGACTACAACTCCTAGCATCACCAACAGTGGCTATGTTGGCTAAGTTAGCTAATGGGGATTGCAACCCAACAGCATCTAGAGTCAGACGGTCATGCTTTCTGCAGGACTGCTTGAAGACTACATAATATGTGTTAACTATAGATTCAGCTCAAACAACTGTCTGACCTTCCAAAGCAAAGATAAGTTACAACCGTTTGCTTGTTTTCATCCTTCATTCATTCTCATCTCCATGATTTAGCAGCCTCTTTGGCTGGCTGCAACTACTGCAGACTCGGGGCTGAGTCCTGTTCCACTTCCAAAGAACACCAAACAGACATGTAGTTGGAACGAAATAGGCCATAGCTTTATTAATTACAGCTGCACATAGGCTTGGCACTCACAAGGGTCTGGATCCAGACATCAACAGACCCAATCTGTCTATTTGCCAGGCTACAGGATAACAGGGATGTGACTCTACATGAGTGGCTACCACTGCATTGTTCCTTGCCACCTAGGGATGTGGCAAAGACAGATCTTCCTGAGCTTGGCATCAGGTTCCAACAGTAGAAACACAGAGTTGGAAGAGACTCCAAGAGCCATCCTGTCTAACCTCCTGCCATGCAGGACCACAGGATCAAAGCATCCCCAACAGATGGCCATCCAACCTCTTTTAAAAGCCTCCAAAGAAGGAGATTCTGCTACACTCCAAGGAACTGCGTTCCACTCTCAAACAGTTCTTAGTGTCAGGAGATTCTTTGTAATCTTGAGGTGGAATCTGTTTTCCTGTCACTTGAATCCATTGCTCCATGTCCTGGTCTCTGGAGCTGCAGAAAACAAGTTTGCTCCATCCTCAATATGACACCACTTCAAATATTTAAACAGGGGTATCCTATCACCTCTTAACCTAAGTTGCTCCTCATAAAGCTTTATGATTTCCAGACCCTTCATCATTTTGGTCACCCTCCTCTGGACACACTCCAGTTCTCAATATCCTTTTTGAATTGTGGTGCCCAGAACTGGACACAGTGTTATTCCAGGCAAGGCCTGACCAAAGCAGAATAGAGTGGTACTCTTACTTCCCTTGATCTAGACACTATACTTCTATTGATGCAGCCCAGAACTGCATTGGCTTTTTTAGCTGCTTCATAACATGTTCAACCTTTTATCTACAGTGGTACCTCGGGATACGAAATACCCAGGTTACGAAATTTTCGGGATACGAAAAAATCCCATAGGGAATCATTGTTCCGGGTTACGAATGTTTTTTCGGGTTACGAAAAAACTTTTGGTGCTTTTTTCGGCTTTTTCGCACGGAATCGCGGCTTTTCCCCATTAGCGCCTATGGCAATTCGGCTTACGAAGGCTTTTCGGGTTACGAAAGCGGCCGCGTTACGAATTAATTTCATAACCCGAGGCACCACTGTACTCGTATTCCTAGATCTTCTAGATCCCAATAACAGACTCCCCAGCTCCCTCTTCCTGGGTTCACATACTGTGATAAACTGCCCAACTGTGACAAGAGGAACAAATGAAAAACAATGGGAGAGTAGATGCGACAAAGCCCTAAGGCCAACTAAGGAATGCAGAAAAGCAGAAGTGTATGTACTTGATCACCTGACCAAAGTGAAACCTGCAGACAGGTTCTTCTGGTCCTGTCCACCAGCTGATAAATTTGAATTTCATTGGCTGGTGTTTGCTGCTGCTTTCCAAAGTCCATAAAACCCCAACAAGCATGTTGGGAAGAACAGCTAACCCAGTGTTATTGCTTGCATGGCACCTGCTGCTCCACATTGCACAGAAGCTACAAATTCATTCCACAGTAAGTTGTGAAGTGACTTTCTTTGTTTAAGGAGATATAGAAAGCAGCCTTATAAAAAGGTAGACTCATAGAATCGTAGAGTTGGAAGAGACCACAAGGGCCATCTAGTCCAACCCCTTGCCATTCAGCAACTCACAATTAAAGCACACCCAACATACAGCTTCCCAGTCTCACACAGGAAGGCAATGGCAAACCTCCTCTGCACAAATCTTGCAAAGAAAACCCCATGGGTCCATCAAGACCAGTACTCACTGGTAGTGACTTGAAATATAACACATGAACAACCCTCTTACATAAGACTCTTAGGCAGAGATTCTGGAGATTAAACCCAGGATGTTCTGAAGCACATCAGGTGGTTTACCCCCAAACTATGTTCTCTGTCTTTAAAACCGTTATGTCAAACAATTCTTAGCACCAGCCATAAATAATAAATACACTTGTATCTACATAATTTCTCATTCTGATTTGGCATCCCATTATGGTTTGTCAACTTGCGATATCCCATAAAATTTGAGCCATCACTAAGTTTCCTTAATTTGTTGTGATGCATAAGTAAAAATCTTGTCAATAAGTAAAAATTATGCATAAGTAAAATCTTGTCATGAACGCATTCATAAAAGAAAGCCAACCTTGGATCTGCAGAATTTACAGTCGCCCCTCCTTTCTCGAGGACTTGAGATCTGCGGTCTTGAATATTCACGGAGGGATGACCTCCATCATTTTCAATGGCACATGCCCCCCGCGCGCACCCCATTGAAGCCTACGGGGCTTGAATATCTGCAAATCTCAGTTTTTGGGATGGTGGGGGGGTCTGGAACGGATCCCCCACAAAAACTGAGAGCTGACTGTACAATCAAGTGCTCAATTTGAATAATTTTACTAATTGACAACATGAAGCTAGACTCTTTGTTTCCTTCCTCTCAAAAATGTTCTGAAAAAATAAAGTAACAGCAGTATAAGCACACTGTAAGCTCCTTTAGGAAGGGACTTGGGTCTTTCACCTTGTAACATGAAATTTACATAGTCATTTTTATATTACAAATTAGAAAAAAAAGTCTCATACCATTTTCTTCCTTTACATCTGTTTTTTCAGAGATTTTTCTTTTCTTATTTCCATTACCATCGGTAAGACAATAAACTCTGGATCGAGCATTTAGAAACATTGATGTACTGGAATCAAGAAAAAGCCAACCTAGAAGACAAAAAGGGACATACATATGCATACACACACACTCATATACATATGTACACACACATTCATACATACATTGGCGTATGTTTAGATACCTAGCCTAACTACTGAACTCTTAAATCCTATCACTTGTAAAACACTGTACTTACTTCAAATATATATATTTAAATTAAAATTTATTAAAATCTACATAAGTAAAATAATTTTGAAGAAAAAGAACACACTTGTAAAATTATTAGACAGTGTTAGTATTTGTCATTGAAGGCTCTAATTTTAGAGAGACAACCCTTCCTCTGGTGTAACACTGAATGAGTATGAATCAACTGAAACAGAGGCTACAACCCACAAGTTTCAAAGGTATTGAGCATTGTCCAATTAAATGGGATGCCTTCAAAGGCTGCATCCGCACTGCAGAAATAATCTGATTTGACACCACTTTAACTGCCATGGCTCAGTGCTATGGAATTCGGGGACTGTAGTTTGTTGTGGCTCCAGAACAAAGCTCTGGTAAAGTAGTGTTCCCAAAGTCCATAGTATTAGGCCATGACAGTTAACGTGGGATCAAATCGGATTATTTTTGCAGTGTGGATGCTACCCTGATCTCTTGAAAGATTTTAAGTATTGATACAATTAAGGGTACCAGTCTCAATACTGTTACTTAGCATGTCAAGAAAGAGGACATGAAAAGGAGGATAAAACATCAGAAGTGGAATGGTGAGGCCTAAGTCCACTTCACAATGAAGCTTATTGTGTAGCCATGAGCAAATCACTATCTTGTAGCCTAACGTATTTCAGAAAACTGCTTTATCACTTAATTCTGCTGGTTGTATAAACTATCTATATAAACCATCTCTACAAATAGTACCAGACGTGCTAATAATTTAAACTTCTGGCCAATATCTTTGGTTATTCCTGTGTCCAGGTTCCATGTCCTGACCTTTTCCTTCTTTCATTGGCTAAATTCTTCTTATGTAATGAATGATCTAAGCAAAAACAGCAACTCAGGCTTTTGATGCAAACACTGCATATTTTCAAGGAACAGAAGCTAAGTGGGAGGCTGAATTTATTCACTGTCAATAAATCCTACATCCTTATGTCTGGATGAAAATACTCAGAAAGAGAAGTAGGTGTTTAGTTGTTATTTAGGTTAAAAATTCACTTTTTACAGTTCTACTGACAGATCTGTTGTTTTTTTTAAAAAGAAAACTCTGCAGCTACTACCTGAATTGCGACCAAAGGCTTTTTCAGACGCTCGTAAGGACTCTAGAAGGTTAAGGAAAGTGACGCAATCGTACTGAGTCAAATACCACAGCAAAGTACGGAGGACGGTCAAGTCTTGGACCAAAGATTTTGTTTTCGTTCCAAGTTGGTGCCAAAGTGGATCTAAATAGTGGCGAATTGTCTAGAAATATAAAGTTGGGAGAAAACGTGTAGCATGTGTCATGATGATACGGACTTGAACCTTTGCTATCTTCTTGACATCTAGCAGATTAACTGTAGAACTTGAATCCCAGAATATTAATTTTTTAAAGGAAAATGTTTAACCCGCACAAACACAACTGACGTTATACACCAGACTTTATGAACTCTAAGCAGCAACATGACCACAGCAAGTTCAGAAAGAAAAAAAGAGGAGCTTCGGTAAGAGCCATAGGCTAGGTTTTGAGGTAGCTGAACCTGAGTGAATTTTCTGTTTCTGCTTCTCACCCTTCATTCTTCTCCGTCTTAACATTCATGCCCTATTACATTATTGTCCAATCTAAAAATCAACAGGTATTTTGATGGGGATTGCATCCTGATATTCTAATATTATTGAGGTATCACCTAATGAGTTTTGAAGGAAACAATCTAAAGTCATCTCTCCATATTTGCAGCTTTGATATTTGCGGATTTGATTATTCACGGATTTCATTAATATGTTCTCTCTAGGAATCTCTAGGTTCTCCAGTGCAACTCTGTGGTCAACTTTAACTAAAAGTTGCACTGAAAGACCATCTGTAGCTACTCCAGTGCCGTTCTATGGTCAGTGTATGTTGGACATTGACCACAGAGTTGCACTGGAGGACCTACAGATTCCTAGAGAGGTGTCCTCTCAGGTAAAAACAGTGTTTTTGTTATTTGCAGTTTTTACATATTCACAGGGGTCTTGTTCCCCTAACCCTAGCGAATATGGAGGGACAACTGTATATTCACTAATATGTGAGTGTGTAGGCCTATAAAGCCCTATATGGCTCAGGTCCAGGGTATTTGGCAGACCGTATCTCCCTCTATGAGCCGACCTGGGCTCTGAGATCTTCAGGAGAGGCCCTTTTCTCTGGCCCACCACCATCGCAAGTACTGTTGGTGGGGACACGAGAGAGGGCCTTTTCCATGGCTGCCCCTAGACTCTGGAACTCCCTTCCTAGAGAGATCAGAATGGCCCCTTCCTTGTTATCCTTTCGCCGGCAAGCAAAGACCTTCCTGTTCAGACAGGCATTTGAAACAGAAGGTTTTTAAACAACAGGCTGGGCGTTGTAGCCTTTTAAATGTATTTTAAACATTTTATCTTTTTAACTATATTATATTCTTTTATATGCAATCCGTTTTAGTATTGTAATAATTTAATTCTGTTTTATTGAAACACTTTTCTATGCTTTTAATTGTACTGTTTTAATCTTCAAAGATATAGCTGTGTTAGTCTGTATAATCAGTATGTAGAGAGATATTGTAGCACCTTTGAGACTGAAAGAAAGAAGTTGGCAGCATGAGCTTTCATAGACTTGAGTCTACATGCATCTGAGGAAGTAGACTGAAGTCTATGAAAGCTCATGCTGCCAACTTCTTTATTTCAGTCAGTCTCAAAGGTGCTACAAGATCTCTCTACATACTGTTTTAATCTTGTAAGCCACTCTAAGTCCCAGTTTTGGGAAAAGGACAGAAAATAATAATAATAATAATAATAATATAACAACAACAACAACAACAACAATTATTTCCAGAGACATGAATGTGCAAGTTAGCTAGAAAGAATGAAGCCCATGCTCATCTCCATGGTGCCAGGTGTGTGGGTGATATCCAATCGGGGCTCTCAGCAGCAAAGCTTTGGGAGCTGACCTTCTGCACCACCAACACTTGGATCTCCACAGCAATTCAATGAGCTCAGTCTTTCAAGGGTGCCATCTAGACTGCAGTGCCAGCCAATCTGACCTCCCAAAGGCCAATTCCTTCCCATTAAGACCTATAAAGGCCAAACTTCAGAGTTTTCTCCTCACCCTGAGCAGCAAATCTCTGGTGCAAGGAAGCTGCTGAAGCTTGTGCTGGCTTTCACTGCTTGGTGCCTTGGATCCAAACAGTCACATTCCAAACAATTATGAGAACTCTGCAGTTTATTATAAGGCAGTACACAACAACCAACTGCATCGTTCAAATAATGTGCTTGGAAGTGAAAAACATCAGAGCCAAGCTAGATGTGAAAGCCTGAGAAGAGATTTCCCAGTTTTTAAAATGGTTCAATGCATCTCCTGCCCTGTTTTCTACTTTGATCCAGATCAATAAGCAACATGGGTTGGGTGTTAAAACTTCCCTCTTGAACAACATTTTACAGTCAGAAGCACTTCCCCTAAGATTTACTCATCCTTTAGGGAAAGACATACAGAGATATGCACAGTAGCTCTGATGGAACATTGGATGCAGGGTTTCTCCCCCCCCCCCCCCGTTTTAGTATGATTACAATATAGGAAATAACATAAATACAACATAAGAAACAGAACAAAATAAGAAAATGGAAAAAATAACACACACACACATATATATATACATATACATAAACTTGTCCTTGCACATTTACGGCTTTGACTTTTGCAGTTTTGATTACCCATGGATTTGATTATTCTGTTCTCTCTAGGAATATCTAGGTCCTCCAGTGCAACTCTAAAGTAACTTTAACCAAAGGTCACACTGAAGGAACTAGAGATTCCTAGAGAGGACATTCCACTAGGAATTTGTAGTTCCTCCAGCACAATTCTATGGTCAATATCTGGCAGATGTCGACCCCAGAGTTGCACTGGAGGACCCAGAGATTCCTAGAGAGGTGTTCTCTCAGGTAAAAACAGTGTTTTTGTTAATTGTAGTTTTTCCACATTCACAGGGGTCCTGTGCCCCTAATCCCAGCAAATGTGGAGGGATATATTAGACATCATACTAAACAGTATACCAAAAGTCTAAACTATAACAGTAAACACAATTAAATGAATATCCTAACCACTAAGCAACTAAACCTAAAACACAAATGACTCTCATCCCCCAATCTAAACTCAAACAAAAAGCAAAACCCAAAGGAAAGATATATTAATCAACCATTACAGAGCTAAGTAAATAAATTTACTAAGATAACTAATAACCAAAAATATGAATTATGACATCATTAGAATTTTTATGTTTTTAAAAAATCTGTAAGTGGTTTCCACATTTTCAAACAACTATCAATTGGCTTATCATTTAAAACTCATGTTAATTTGGTAATTTGGGCCAGCTCAGCAACCTTCGCCATCCATTCTAATGTTGCCAGTGCTTCCATCCATGTCCATGTTTGAGGGAGCAATATTCTTGCCGCTGCTAACATATATCTAAGAATCAACCCATATTCACTATCCAATTCTTTACCCATAATACTCAAGAAAAACATTTCTGGTGTTGAAAAAGAAAAAGAGTATGGAGGGAAAAGAAGGGCCTGCATGTTCCCCTCCTAGCGTTGTAACGTGAATCAAAGCAAGAGACCCAAGAGCTGCATTTAGTCATTTTTACACAACTTTACAGAGAACATATGTCCCTTCAGATTGTGAACTGCAAAGCTCATCAGCCCTAGCTTGCATAACCAGTGGAGAGGGATGCTGGGATTTGCATCTCAGCAGTATCGGGAAGGCCATATGTTTTCCATCTATCATTTGCTGTCATGCTTGGTTCCATGCCTGGTTTTTGTTCTTAACTTCCAAGGTTCACCTGATTAAATTTAATTCAGATATATGGATTTAATTTTTTAAAACAAAGAACAATACCAACAAAGAACAATATCAAGAATATTACAATCCTGGAACACAATGCTCAAACAAGAGAATGTTTATTTCATTGTTAACAAACATAAGATAAGCGAGCCAGATACTTAAGAGAGCTCATAAAACATTATTTTACATTAAAAAAGCCCCCCCACACAGCTGAACTATTAGCAGATGTCTAAGTCCTCCATTAAAAAAAGAGGCTCCCTTAAACAAATTCCTCCCTTAAACAAAACACAGCTGGTGGGAAGGGAGAAAAGTTCAGTTGGAGAATCTCCTCTGGATTGTGCCTGTGACATGCAAAACCCTTCACAAAAAGAAAGGATCACATTATCTCTTTCCAAAAGAAACAGATGAGCAATCTGGATGGCTGGTCACCAAGTTAATGAAGTCCAGGGAACATGCCATTAATGAATGTATGATTGCCAGACGCTGTGTGGTGTTTTGTAATCCGGCCTAAAGTCAACAGAAATATTTCACTGCTCTGTTCTCCTTCTGAACTAGCTGAGTCCTTTGTCTGAAATGGGATTCTGACATGAGAGTGCATTTTCAATGCGGCAGCCAAGTCCTGGTAGATGAGGATTGTCTCATGTTTATAATAACTTCACAACCATCCATGCATCACTGAACAACCACAGACTGCTGAGTGTATATCTGCTGAGGTTTAAGAGCAGATGAATCCAGGGCTGCATCTACACAGAAGAATTAATACACTTTGACACTGCTTTAACTGCCATGGCTCAATGCTAGGGAATTTAGAAATTTGTAGTTTTGTGAGCTATTTAGCCTTCTCAGTCAGAGAGCTGTGATGGAACAATAAGCTACACATCCTGAGATTCCACCGGATGGAGCCATGATGATTAAGATTGTGTGAAACTGCATTAATTCTGAAGTGTAGACATTGTAGAGGTCCAGGAAAAAAAAGACCCATCATGTCAGAACTCTGGATCACCCAAAGAAGATAGGGAGATTCAAGACAGATAATAAGTTAAGGACACTCCCAAAATATATATGTACCATATATTGTGCACCAACTAAGAAAGCTTTAAAAGGATATTAGACTAACTGGGAGATGATAAGACTACTAGTAGCTACTGATCATCATGGGTAAATGCTGTTTTCAGTATCGGAGACAATATGTCTCTGAACAGACTAGAGAACTATGACTGTGAGAATATTATTGTACTCATGTCCACCTTTGGGGCTTCCAAAGGCATTGTGTGGCCGGTGAGAGAATAAAAGATGGAAACAAAATGAGACCTTGGATTGATCTAACTGAGGTCTTCTTCAGTTCTTTTTAGCCACAATAGTGAAACAGAATTCCTAGGTTCAGAGGCATGGTACCTTGGCACATTAGTTCTTGGGGCAAACAATGAAAGAAGACTACTGTGCTCTTCTCTTGCTTCTGGACCACCCTTGAAACACCAGCTTGGCCATGGTTGGAAGCAGGATATGGGAATGGGTCTAAACCTGGGAAAGTTACCTTTCTGGATAATATCCAGAATCTCCCAGCCATGCTGAGGTTGTCCAGAAATGTAACTTGCTTTAGCCTAGCCAGGCCTTTGGTCTGATCCATCAGGGCTCTTGTAACTTTCTTAACAAAGCAGTAGTCATAATCACAGATTGTAAATGCAGACCCACAAGCATGGTGTAATGGCAGTGGGATGCCACATGAAGGTTGTGTTGCTTGCACTGGCTTTAAGGAAAAGAAGGGCAAGGGAAAGACTGCAAGCTCATGAGAAAAACCCTTCACAAACCCTTCAAACAGGGGGGAAAAACCTACCTTGTCAAATGCCTTGCCAATAGCATTTTCTAGTGATAAATCCTCTGCTTCCAGAGCAGGGTTACAGTGCTTCAGTTCCCGTACACATGCATTCAGGATGTCCAGTATGGAACTCTGGATGGCACGCATGGCTGGGGTCATGGTGACATGCATCTCAACCACTTCAGGCTTGTGCTGCTCTAAAAAGGAGTGCACCACAGCATGAAATCTGAGGAGGAGAAAAAGACAGATATGACAGAAAGGCACTGGGGAAGTTGTGTGTTTTTATTAATGCAAATCCTACCTCTCTTTTTCAAAAGCTTTGCAAAAAGAGATGTAGGCATACAGGAAGCTACCTTACACCAGCTGAGAATATTTGCCCATCTATTCCAATGTCATCTCCTCTATCTGGCAGCTGCTGTCCAAGGTCTGAGGCAAGAGGACATTCCCACTTACTACAGAATCTTTTGAATGCAGGGTTCTTCTGCATTCAAAACATGGCCTTTCCAGTGAGCTAAGGCTCTTCCTCCATCTTTGGTATATTCTTTGCAGGGAAAGTGTCATGATCATGATCCAGATAATGATCCTGCCATGCTTAATTGCTCTGCCGGTATTCATTGCTTAATTGCTGTGCGTGTATTTATTATTAATGCTGTGGGTGTATTAATGCAGGATGATGGGGTATGTTATCTTAGTGGTGATGCTGGAAAAAGAAAAGATTTCCTACCAGTTACAGCCTGAGCAAATGTATGGGGAGGAAGTATGGCTGCAAATTACCAAGGTCAGTCTTTTGGGAAACTTTAGCTTGGGGTGAGGAGAAAGAGAGGTAAGACCAGGGAAGACAGTATGTTTTGATTTGCTGACAAATGGGATGAAGGCTTTTCTAACAGGCAAAGTGTTTTAACTTTTATACATTGTAACTGTAAAATGTGTTCAGTCCTGAGAACAACTACATACTGTGATCTATACTATTTACTGAATAAAGCTTTTTTGAATCCACTGAAGGCTTGTATTCCTAGAGTGGAAGAGCATGTAAAGTAAATTACAGAAAGGGGATGCCAGTCCTGATGAATATCTCTAACTTTACCAGATGCAGAAAGATGCAAAAATCCAGCCCTTTCCTGAAGGTCTGTATGGGGAGACAATTGTGCACTGGACCACATAATGGGAAGGATATACTGTACACTAAACTGAATTCTGAACATCCCTTGTTACTACTGCCCCCCAGTGTCAAGTAGTAAGGAGTACATTGCAGCTCATCACAGGGGTACTATTTCTGCATATCATGGTTAACAGCCACTGATTCACTTTCTCCTTGCTGCCTTTCAATATCAGAATAAATCATGGTCTGACAGGAAAGTACAAGCTCACCTTCCCAATTTTCCTCCATGTTGGTGGTGAGATTAGAAGCAATTGCCTCAGATCTCAATTAAGCATAATTAAGCCTAAACTCTGAACTGTGTTACATGTTAATGTCTCACTTTCAGAAATCATACTTTGGAGGCTGCTTATTTCAAATAAAACACTTTACGATTACTGCACACATTGAATAGTCTGCACACTTGCATTGCTGGGTCTGGTGCTGTTGCCGCCAGAAGTCGAAACTTCACTTTGTAAGATTGCAGTTGTTTTTCACAACCAGCCACAAAGCCAATATTTTGCAGGATCAAGGAAGATCAGGATTTGCAGTGAACAATCAAGCATTATTCACTTTATTCATAACCCATCTTTTCCATAGTCAAAGGATTCAAAACGCCTTGAGACAACACAAGAGAGTAAGCACCTTAGATACTGGATCTGGTTTTCCTGTTCCCAGCACCACTCAGAATGGGAAAATCAGGTCCAAGCTGTTGGCACTTCTAGTAGGAGCCAACATGGTTTTGTCAAGAACAAATCCTGCTAAATTAACATTGCATTTTTTAAAAATCAGGTCCCTAGTTTAGTAGATGGTGGGAACGCTGTCGGTGTTATTAATCTGATTATCAGCAAAGCATCTGATAAGCCTCACCTGGCCAATATTTTGATTAGCAAACTGACTAAATATGGAATAGAATCATAGAATCATAGAGTTGGAAGTGACCGCAAGGGCCATTCAGTCCAACCCCGTTCTGCCATGCAGGAACTCTCAATTAAAGCTTACCCGACAGATGGCCATCCAGCCACTGTTTAAAGACATCTAAGGAAGGAGACTCCACAACACTCCAAGGGAGTTTGTGCCACTGTCGAACAGCCCTTACTGTCAGGAAGTTCCTCCTAATGTTGAGGTGGAATCTCTTTTCCTGCACTTTGCATCCATTGCTCCGGGTCCTGTTCTCTGGAGCAGCAGAAAACAAGCTTGCTCCCTCCTCAATATGACTTCCCTTCAAAGATTTAAACAGGGCTATCATATCACTTCTTAACCTTCTCTTCTCCAGGCTAAACATCCCCAGATCCCTAAGTCGCTCCTTATAGGGCTTCATAGTTTCCAGACCCTTCACCATTTTAGTTGCCCTTCTTTGGACACGCTCCAGTTTCTCAACATCCTTTTTAAATTGTGGAAACATCATCAGATGGATCCATAATTGGAGTCAGATGGCAATGATGTAACTTCTGGATGTGGGGAACTGTCTGGTGCCAGGAAGTGGAGGGTCTTGTGAGATCCCTCTAACTCTCTTCCAAACTCCCACCTCTTCATTTGAGGAGAACTCAGGATCCTGTTCCTGACAACACAGCAACTGTGGTTAAACAGAAACAGAATGGCCTCTCATTTTCGTTCTGGAGCAGAAATGGAAGTCTGTAAAGCCTAAAGGGAGAGCAAGTTCTTAAACCAGTTACCATAAACTACATTCCAGATTGCCTCATCCAAACTAGGTTCCTGATTGTACTTTGTATAAGAATCAAGGCGGAATGCCTTACCTTGGCCAGAGGTAAAGTTTCCTCACAAAGAGATTTCTCATCACTCTTTCCACGTGACAAAAGCCAGTATTAAAAGCAACAGCATTATCCGTGAAGGCTTTGACGAAGCCCTGCTTGTTCTTCTGGCGATACAGTCGTAAGATAAAAGCTTCTTGGCAAGATTCAATGATTCGATGGGCTTTGTACACCAAAATGCCTGGCAGGACAACAACATCAATAAACTCAGGTCATAAGGGGAAGAGAAACACCAACAGAACAGGCTGCAATATTTTGCAGAAGTTAGAGGAGTTTCAGAGTTTCACCAGTTAAAGAACTGGACACACATTCCTACAGAGCTGTAATGCAATTGCTTCTCCCTCCCCTCCTTCATATAATTATTTCTTCTCTGCCTTCAAAACAATGTCAGTGGAAAGCACTGCTACAATTTTAAACATACTAATTGAATTTAAAATGGGAATTGACAGGAACCCCCCCAAACATAATTCACGGGACACATTTTTGGAGCAAAACAATACTCTGATCTGGTAAATTCCATGGAATTTAATGATGAATTCAGAAAGACTCAAATTAAGATAGTGTTCTTTTATAATTGTGAGCCTATTGTTTTACTGTTTTAAGATTTTCACTTGTTTTAAAATGTACTGTTTTTAAAGCCTTTTCTCTTTTAAATTGCATTTTATTCTTTTAATGAGTTTTAATACTATAATATGTCAATGTCCACTTGCGTATGTTTTTAACTGCATTCCTTTCATTTTGCTCTGTATCCTAATTTTGGGAGGAAAGTGGGATATTAATGAATATAATAATAACACGCAGCAGCAGCAGCATACAGTTAATTACCAGTGATAAGATCTGAAGGTATTCTATCCGTCAGAAAATCCACCACCAGAATTCGGCTGGTTGCAAAGACGACTCCTCCTTGAGTGTAAACTTCGTAGCGAGCTTTGCTTGCAATTTCGTTTGTGACACGGCGAGGAAGATGAACTACGTTATCGATCCTTAGCTGGTCAATAAAAAACTCCTTAAAACATAAACATAAACAAAATTACTTAGACTACAGTAAATGCAACACAAAGGGGGAAAAGTACAGGTTGGATATGTGCAAAAGCTATAAGAAACATGAGGGCTGTGAAGGAAGAGAGGGATATAAATGTATTCAGTTCCATAAAAAAGGACTGAAGAAGTCATTTCGTTGGGTAGCTAAGGATTCTGGGTGCCTCGGCCCCAAAAGTAACTTTTCCAGGCCCTTTGGACAGCCAGCAAGTCTTTCCCTGAAATGTCCTTAGCGTGGCACAGTAGTCTGAGTGTTCAAATCCCGACTCGGCCATGGAAACCCATTGGGTGACTTCAGGCAAGTCACACTCTCACAGCCTCAGAGAACAGCAATGACAAACCTCTGATTAAACCTTGCCAAGGAAACGGCATGATAAGGGTTGGAACCCACTGGGTCATGAAGACCCACTGGAGACACATGAAACTGGAGGGATTCAAAGGTGTCAGTCTGTAGAATCAGTATGGAGAGAGACCTTGTAGTACCTTTGAGGCTCACTGAAAGGAAGAAGTTGGCAGCATGATCTTACAATGGAGACATAACCCGGTTTGGCACTGATTTAACTTGTGGTCTGACTCATTGGCTATGGAATTCTGGGAGTTGGAGTTTGTTGTGGGGCCCAGGCCCCACAACAAACTCCAACTCCCAGAATTCCATAGCCTTTGAGCCAGACAACAACTGAAAGGGGTCTCCCTCAACAACTCCCTCCGCCACCGACCTCCTCTGCAGGGCTGGTGTTGAGGACCAGGACCAGCCTGGCTGGGTCGCAATAAAGCCTCAGGAAGCGGAGGAGGAGGCGGTCGATGCCGAGGCCTCTGGCGCAGACGACCAGCCCGTCTTGGCCGAAGAGCTCCAGGAAGACCTGGTTCTCGTGCTCCAGAGACACCCAAGCCGCCATCTTGGGCGATGGGCACCCGCTGTCAAGAGCAAGGGCGCCCACTGCGCATGCTCCACGCCAGAGGAGGGGCGGAGGCTCTCTGTGGGCGACCGGAAGCCGAAGCCATAGAGTTAAAAAGAAGAAAGGACACCAGAGCGGCCACTTCCGGCCGCCGTTAAAAACCGCTTCCCTTCGGTTGCCTAGCAACGCCACACGGTCCCGCCCTTCGTTGCCACTCGGGCTCCGCATCCTCACAGCGGAAATATATATAACACCGCTCGGAATTCTGGGAAGTGTAGTCAATGTATAATTGCAAATGGCGGACCCCGGTGAGAACCGCCTCCCTCGCTGCCTCCTTGGCCTTTGCTGCTCCTCCCGCGCATGCGCACCTCCTTCCCTATGCGCCATGGCTGCCTTTTGCTGCTCCTCCTTCTCCGCGCATGCGCACCTCCTCCTTCCCTCTGCTCCATGGCTGCCTTTTGCTGCTGCAGCCTTTGATGCCCACCATGATCTTCCTTCTTGGTTTGTTCGCCAGCCTCTTCCAGGCGGGTGAGTCTTTGCAGTGGGCCCTCAGGCCTTCCTCCAGCCTTTCCTTGGATGCAGCAGCCACACTGCAGAAATAATAATAATAATAATAATAATAATAATAACCCCCTGGCTCAGTGCTGGGGAACCCTGGGAAATGTAGTTTATTGTGGCACCAGAGCGCTCTCTCTCTCTGACAAAAGAGAAATGCCTCACAAAACTACACGTATTCATATATATATATATATATATGGTTTTCCTTGAGTTTAGCCTGACAGAGAAGGTGAAATGCCTCACAAAACTGCAATTCCCAGAATTCCCTAGCATTGAGCCATGGCAGTTAAAATGGGGTCAGACTGGATTATTTTCTGCAGTGCAGATGCCTTCCTCTTCTTCTTCTTCCTTGTGCCTCTTGTCCTGCTTCTTCTTGGACTCAGCGTCGGCATCCGCATTTCGGGACCAATCTAGTTTGACACTGCTTTCACTGACATGGGTCAGTGCCAGGGAATTCTGGGAACTGCCATGTGTTGCGGCACCAGAGCTCTCTGACAGAGATGGGCAAATATCTCACAAAACTACCATGTTCGTTTTTAATGCTATATTTGGTACCTTGTATAGTTTTCCCTGAGTTTGTTAGGTATAGCTTCCTTTCCCTGTGTTTCTTTTGTCTTAGGGAAGGCTCAGTGTCTCACAAAACTACAATGACCAGAATTCCATAGGCATGGAGCCCTGGCAGTTACAGTAAAATGGCATCGAACTGGATTATTTCTGCAGTGCGGATGCAGCCATGGATGTTTTATCCCTTCCTTTTTTTTTCCAGGGAGTGTGGCTCAATGGTGGATACTTAGGCCCCATACAGACAGGCCGAAATAAAGCTGCTTTGGGTCATTTTGGAGGTATGCTGTTTCAATGATGCATGTGTACTACAAGTCCAGAAGCTGCACCAAAGCTGTGCTCTAGTCCTTAGGACTGGATCATGGCTTTGGCGCGGCTTCTGGACTCTTAGAACGCATGCATTATTGAAACAGCATACCTCCAAAGTGACCCGAAGCAGCTTTATTTTGGCCTGTCTGTATGGAGCCATAGACATCTAGGAAAGATTCGACCGCTAGAATTGATGACATGACATGGAAGCCTTTCATTTCATGGTGTTTGTTAAATACCATAGACTAGCATAAACCACTGCAAACCCAATTCTGGTTTGACCTATACCAAAAGCTATATCCACTTTGAGATATCCCCACGTTGTCTCTTACACAAAGCAGATATTGGCCCAGGGAAGGCCTTTTCAGGGCTCATTGCTGCTAGAAAAGGAACATTCTCCCCTTCCCACCTAAGTTTTTATGATCTTCAATATGATGGTCAGCAGAATGGTGGGGTAAAATCTAATAACGATAAAATAATTTCCCCCTAACATCTTCCTTCTCTTTTTCCATTTCTAGCTTACACAGGGGTGAATGAGCGAACCTTCCTTGCCATCAAGCCTGATGGCGTCCAGCGGCATCTGGTGGGTGAGATTATCAGGCGGTTTGAGAAAAAGGGCTTCAAGTTGGTGGCCATGAAACTCATGCAGGTGAGAGCGCTTAGCTGACTTGGTAGGAAGCGGCCGGGTTTTAGGTTTAACAGAAGATGCTGGAGAAATAGCCTGCGATCTGCATGCAAAACAGGCACACTGCGATTGAGCTATCTTCCCTCCCTCAGAAAACTTCCTTGGTACCAGATGTGGTTATTACTGTACTGTGACCAGTGGCAACTGTTTGGCTATTGAAGTGTTTTGCAGCTGGCTGTCTCCACCCTCGCAACCACCTATTTTGCAGCTGGTAGATGTTGGAGTGTGATAAATAGCACGTAAACAACAGATCCCTGAATTATGCCTATCCTTTGCCATGCTTCTCATCTCCCTTTGTGTTGTGTAGAATCATGAGTTGGAAGAGACCACAAAGGCCATCCAGTCCAACCCCATTCTGCCATGCAGGAAATCTCAATCAAAGCATCCCCATTCTGTCATCCAGCCTCTGTTTAAAGACCTCCAAGGAAGGAGACTCTGCCATTCTCTAAGGGGATGTGTTCCACTGTTGAACAGCCCTTACTGTCAGGAAGTTCCTCCTAATGTTGAATTGGAATCTCTTTTCCTAGAGCTTGCATCCATTGTTCCAGGTCCTGTTCTCTGGAGCAGCAGGAAACAAGCTGGCTCCCTCCTCAATATGACATCCCTTCATGGGGCTTACAAAAGAGATGGAAAAGTCAAAAACCACACTTAATCTCTGTCACTCACTCTCCTGGACACAGTCACTGTTTCAATCACAATTATATGCAAACATGCACATGCGCACAAAACTGGCAGTAAGGAGGGGGAAAGAGTCCTATATTTTAAAAAGTATTCATTTCATCAGAACAACAAGAAGAGAGGTCAAAGCCTCCCTCCTTCCAGGCTGTACTTCTTGGCATGAGGAGAAAAGCTTCCCCCTTCAAGGAAAGCAGAGCAGCTGCTTGCTTTCATCTTCCAGTGGATAACTGCATCTAATTCAGCTTTGTTTACACTATAGCAGGAGGTGGAGAGGCTTACATTTTTCTTGTTGTCTTCATGAAAAAATAAGCACCCTTTTAAAATGCAAGACAAATTATATTTCCAGAGGAGTGTGTGTGTGACTGAATTATGATACTGTGGCTGCAGAAGGAAAAGGGAGAGTATTACAGAGACAGAGAACTGGAGCACAGTATGGTGAAAATGCAAACTTGAATTGTATCAGATTTAAGGCTTGTGGTGTGAAAGAAAAGGATCCATCCAGCATGGCCAATTGTCATGCATTATGGGAAATGTAATCCCAAATATTAGAGGGAACATTGAGTTGCCTAATGTACATAGTAAAATATAATTTAAATAATTTATACATGGGTCATAACAAAATCTATCATTTTAGTCCCAAAACCTTGCCTCGACTTATACATGAGGTCAACTTATAGTCAAGTATATACAGTACGGCATGTATGTGCATGCCTAGCATGTTGTTTTCTGTCTACTGAACAGGCCTCAGAAGACTTACTGAAAGAGCATTACATCTCCCTACGTGAGCTTCCTTTCTATACACGCCTGGTAAAATACATGAGCTCAGGACCTGTTGTGGCCATGGTGAGTGACAGAATTCCTTGATCTGTGCTCCAATAGGCGTATGATGTTGGATGGCAAATGATCCTATCTAGAGACAAGACCAACCCAGTGGCCTATCTTGTCCAGTATTTTTTGTAATAGCATTTTTAGATACAGAAAAAAAAATCCACCTGAATAACTAGAGATATGCTGCTACCCAGTGTGAACAGTGCTAGATGGACCCATGGTCTGACCAATATAGGATGGATTCCTAATTAAAAGGTAAAGGTTTCACCTTTGACAAGGTTGTCAAGTCGTGTTCAACTGTCAGGGGCAGTGCTTATCTCCATTACTAAGCTGAGGGAGCCAGCATTGTCAAAGACAATCACATGGTAATGTGGCCAGCATGACTGCATAGAACATTGTCACCATCCCAACAATGGCAGTATTTGCAGAAGCCTATAGAAAGGCTTCAGTTTTTCTAGGGCTCCAGTATTCCCTTAGAAGGTGGTAACATGAGAGCCAATTTTTACCACCGCCACCCTGCACACCTAGACATCTGGAGACACCAGACTGATGTGACATCCTTCCTGGCCAGATTTTGGCCAAGGTTTGGAGAATAGTTGAGTTAAACTGTGCACATCTGCAAGCCATTTTGGTGCATTTGGGGCAGTTTTCAGGCAAAATCACCTGCAAGTCACTCCCTTAAATATTAAAATGCTTGGAGGGATGCAAATTCCCAAGCCTCTTGATCCATGGGTCACATCTATCCCATGGGCCAAACGTTCTCACCCTTGCCTCAGGTGAACTGAGTAGCAAAAGGGAGACAAAACAAACTCACAAGTGTTGCTGCTGTGGGAATGTGTTTTCTCATCCTTCCATTTTCCACAGGTTTGGCAGGGGCTGGAAGTAGTGAAGACAGCTCGGACAATGATAGGAGAAACTAATCCAGCCGATTCAAAGCCTGGAACTATCCGGGGAGATTTCTGCATTGAAGTGGGCAAGTGAGTGAGCCTCTTTTGTTGGCTTTTTTCTGTTGCCTTCTAGAGGGCAAAAGCCACCAGTTTCTCTGTGAGAGTCCACATACCGTATACACTGGAAAGGTGAATGTAATTTGAGCATCACTACGATTGGGCATACTGGGCCTCCTGATTATGCTGCCCTAGGGAAAAAGCAAGAAAGAGATGGGGGCAGAAGGACAATAAAGGAGTGGGGGAATTATGAATCTTCTAGAAAAGAAGCAATACACATCCATATTTTCTATGTCTTTGCATCACCTTTTCCTTTATCAGATAGGGACATAGGAAGCGGCCATACTCCAAGTTAGACCTTTGATCACTTGGTTTAGTAGCTGTTTGGGCTGACTGGCAGAAGTTCTCCAGGGTTTTGATCAGGGATCTTTTCCAGTCCTACAAGGAGATGCAAAGATTTGAATCCAACCTTTTTCATGCAACACATGTTATGTGTTAAGGCTATTGAGACAGAATGTAACTTGTAGCAAATTCCATAGGACAGCTCAGACTTTCAGTCATCAGTGTACAGCTACCCCATGACACTAGCAAATATCTCCAGCTACTCATTAGACTAATTTATTTCCCTCCTTACAGGAATGTCATTCATGGGAGCGATTCAGTAGAGAGCGCCCAGCGAGAGATCTCACTCTGGTTCCACACGGATGAATTGACCTGTTGGGAGGACAGCACAGAGCACTGGATTTATGAATAAAAACAAAGCTGGAGTATTTGAAGAAGTGCCTCTTCCGCTCTCCTTCAGGTGCAGGAGGGCAGAGGGACTGTATCTGGCAGGAAAAAAATCCTTTTTATTTTAGATAGCAATTAATCCCTCCTCCACTTCCATTACTCTTCACAGCTTAGCACTGTTCAGGTGGACTCTTATCATGCCCAGTCAGTTCAAAACATGTGGAGAGCACAGGGGCTGTTGTAACCTTGTGCTGGGGAATTTCTGGGCTTCCAAATGCTTTGGACTATAACTCCCATCATCTTGTCTGTGCTGGCTGGAGCTTTGAAATCCAATTGTTTCCCATCTATTTAAATGCAACATATAGGAGACATCGTTCTGTTAGGAAATCAGTATTCAGAGGACACAACCAGGAGGATTCCACTCCTCTTTTCCTCGCCCATTCTGCAACTATCTCCC
The DNA here is from genome assembly GCF_019175285.1 of Sceloporus undulatus. Taxonomy (NCBI): domain Eukaryota; kingdom Metazoa; phylum Chordata; class Lepidosauria; order Squamata; family Phrynosomatidae; genus Sceloporus; species Sceloporus undulatus. The sequence goes on along the minus strand of NC_056529.1, from coordinate 34,499,931 downwards.
CCACTGAGAAATGCAAATATGAAGCTGCTTGGCCCCAACCAAAGCCGCTGTGCTGTCTTCTATTACCAACAGTTTCAACTCAGGTCTTACACTGTTTGCAAGCTCTAGAAAAGCTCTAGAACTTAGAAAAAGTTATTTTTCTGAAGAACAACTCTCAAAAATCCCCAACAGCTAGGATAGTTACTAGCCAGGAAATCTGGAATCGGCAGTTAAAAAAACAACATTTTAATGCTCTGGTGATCATGGTATCTCCTTTGCCAAGTATGATCTATGACTGTAAATACATTTCTCTCTCCCCTAATGTTCTGGTACATTTCTTTGGAAAAGACAAATCGGTGTGGCTGGTAACCTTCAGCTCCCTGACATAAACCCAGAAGGGCAGACAGATGAAGTATGTTTGGTCATTTTACTGTAACAGAAAAAATTGTAAGAGTGGAGTGCAAAGTAGGTTTTTCACAGGAATGGAGAACAGTGGTTGCCACTGGGTTAGGAAGCTCGATGGTTCTTGCTATGATGTCATGGTACCTGTGTTCTTTCTGCAGCTTTCCAGACCCTTGGTCCAACCAGACTAGGTTTAAATGCAAACTCTTGAAACATTTTTTACACCTATAAATATGTACATGGCTACATCTTACGTATGGGATGTTGTGAAATGAACTTGCAGAATACAACTGTTTTGATTTCTAAGAGGCTGTGCAATTAATTTTTTGAGTCATTCTTCAAGTTTTCGTTGCTCCAGAGGTACTGTAGGTTCCAAATCAGTGGACTCAAAATGGCAAATGAACTTGGGGAAGCATTTCTTGGTGGTGCAAACTATTCAAGAGTGGCACATAAGGGGTGAATTCTCCTCTAGTGAAGGCTTTTAGACAGAGCCTACGTGAAGACTTGCCAGGAGGTTACACGCAGCAAAGGAGCAGTCTGGATGACCTTAAAGTTACCTCTCTCCATATTTTAAGACTGAGGCTACACAGTGAATTCAGAAATCCCACTTTCTGGGATTTCTCACAGTAATCACCAGTGCACTTATGCCTCTGTTAACAATGTTTTATTACATACAGAACAGATATTTGATTTGTATGACAGCATACAGGGGACAAAGCATAGAGGAATGGTGTTTTCCATACAGCAGTCTCTTTACATTTCATCTCAAATTGGCAGAATTTTCAGACCTTAAAACACATTTTAAAAAATCCTTTCATAGTGTATGAATTAGGTTTACATAGGTACATCACAGTGGAAATGTGGCAGGGAGGTGCGTGTAAAGTCAAACTTTTTCATCTGATAGGAACAGCTGCCTGCTGTCTTAAGACACTCTTCTTCAACGGTGTCCCCTGTGCCTGTGGCATCAGTTCTCCAGCTTGTTCTGGTGAACTGCTTTTCCATGACAGTACGCTTCAAAGTCTGATAGGGTTTTGTGGCATCTACTTAGCCTGGTGAGGCAAATCGGGATTTGCAAAAGAGTTCATAGTTTTACCCATTTTTAAAGATCTCGGTTTGATTTCATGCAAGAGCATTTGCAGTTGTGGGGCGGGGTGGGGGGAGCAGTAGCTAGATTAGTTGAGAACCATAGCACATCTCTTTCCATACGTGGTCTCAACTGTCTGGCTACACCAGGTTTCTAAGTAACTAAGGGTCTGCCCACTCCCACCTCCTTATGTTGAATCTACTTGGCTTTCTCTGCCTTCCCTTTTTCTGCCATTGTCCCTTTGCTGTACCTGCTAAACTCTTCTTTCCATTTCCTCCCAAATATGGATTTCCACCATAAGCTGAAGCACAGGGAGATCCACGGAGCTTGTGCCTTCACCCCATGTCAACCAAGTTTTGCTTTGACACACATTTCTCCTCCTCCATGGCTGCAAACCTGCTCCCTGAAATAAATCCAGTAACCACTATTTGGCTGCCCATTCCTGACATCCAAATTGTGCCCGGTGTAGCATTAATTTAGGGCCAGCTTCAGAGGTCTACTCCATTCTTTCCCTTATATACAAAGAACACTTTTGCCAGGTTGGCTCTTAAAAGGCAGTGGGGTAAATCTGCACATGCTTTGCATCCATCTTGTGAAGAGTACTAATATGGAGGCAGTACAGAGATTGTGGCAAAATAGATAAGTGGCATCTATTGTGGTATCTGTATAAGTGGTATCTGACAGCTCATCCCACCTCAACAGCAAGTTCTAGAGCTATAGACCCATTTGTTCTCAGATCTATAATTATTTGTGAGGATGCCTGCTTAAATGACGGAAAATTAGTTCCCAGAGGACTGGAACATTTAAGTGTGGTTTAGATATCGGAAATAGTTGAAGCATCTAGGCTTGTTTTAGGGAAAGTTCTAAGTTCAAGGTTGGCCTGGAAGCTGGAAACCAGGAACGACAATGGCCAAAATCCTGTCTGGAAATGAATAGAGATGCAGGGAGACCAGATCATGTATTTGCCATGCTGCCCAGTCTTATCTACACTGGTTGGTAGTGATTTCCCATGGTCCCAAACAGAAAGATGTCTTTCCCAGCATCCCCTAACATTCTTTCTCCCTACCTCCATGGATTCGGGGAAACTTTCACATGCAAAACATTTAGCTTCACTGATGATCAATGTAACAAAAGAAGATAGAAAAAGCACAAACGTATTAGGTCAGAGTATTTGTCCATCTTGTTCAGTATTGTCAGCTTTGAAAGCAACCCCAGTAGCTCTTCAGCATGTTGGACCAAGAATGGTCATTACTTATCTGGGCCTTTTTTAAAAAAAAAAATTGGGAATGCCAGGAATTGAACCTGACACCATCTGCGTGCAACTCAAGTGATAGAAGTAATATAAATTAGAAAAATTTCCTTTTTGGACTACAACCCCACTCCACCCCGAATCCCAGTTTGTATGGCCACTGGGGGCTGTAGTCCAAAAAGGTAATTGTTTCGAGCTCTATTTATGGCTGAACTGTGGTTTCGCCTTCACTACTAGGATCCTTGTCCATAGTATTCAGAGGTAGACATGGCCTTTGTTTGACACATGATGTTTTCCGTGGTGGTCATGACTATATACCCAAGGCACTAGTGAATTCACGTGTACAACTTCTAAGTTGCAGCCAAGTGAAAGCGAGGTGATCTGTATGAGTGCCCATCCACGACTGGGACCTTTTTTCTGGATTACAGGTCTCAGAATAGCTCAACCACCTATGCTACCCCCCCTCCCCCAAATTACATTTTGTAATTTTTCCACTCTAGTCATACCACCTTTTCCCACTACCACATACCAAACTATGGATGGATTTCATTGGTGCTTTCTGCACTGGCATTTGGGACGTCCGGAGGACGTCCCATTTTAAAAAAGGGGCGTCTCTTATAGACGCCCCTGGGCCTAGTACGGACTCCGTCCGTACAAGATGGCGCCGGCCCTTCTACATGGCCGGCGCCATCTTTGCGTATCGGACGCTGAGCGTCCGTATGCGTCGCATACCTTGTGACGTAGCGAGTGTGCCCCTGGCGCCTCGCTACGTCGCAAACGCGACTTGAAAAGAAGCTCCATTTTGGAGCTTCTTTTTCAGTCCACAGGGGAGCCGCGCCGTGTGGAGGCTCCGGCTCCCCCACGGACTAGCCGGCAAAGCGGCGGTCTGTACCCCGCCATTGTTTCTTCTCACTCAAAAGTCTGAATGATGTGACCTGGTTGCAGAGTTTGGGTCAGGACAGAAACTACCTTGGAGAAGAGTCTGTTTTTTTCTGCACCACGAATGTAGGTGCTCCAGGCAACTGTATAAGGACAGAGATCTTTAGCAAGAGGACCTCAGTTGGGAGCATGGTCTCCAAAGCTACAAAAAGAAAAGAAAAAGTACAAAACAAAACAAAAATCCCGATAATAATGCTCAACTTTAGGAGTGGGTACAGAGGTGCAGGAAAAATGCAAACAGATATGAGCATGGCTATGTAGAAGATAGCCATCAATGTTTTCCACTTAACACCATCTATTACAGTTGAGGTAAGGATTGGGCCAGCAGATGATCTAGCCCAACCAAGAACAGTTTTTTGTGGGTTTTTCGGGTGATGTGGCCAACCAAGAACAGTTGACTGAATCCAAGGAATCAGTTGGGAGACTGACTCCACCCATAAGAAACCCAGGTTTCTCTGGACAGTTTAAGAACTTCAACAAATTAATGAATGGAAGCCATAGGAAGTTTTACTCGTGAGAGCTCTGTGGAATTTCAACAGAATGGCTGCATCTGCACTGCAGAAATAATCCACTTTGACACCATTGTAGCTGTCATTGCTCAGTGCTATGGAATTTTGGCACCAGAGTTGTCTGACAGAGAGGGCTAAGTATATCTTACAAAACTACAAAACCCAGAATCCCATAGCATTGGGACATAGCAGTTAAAGTGGTGTCAAACTGGATTAATTCTGCAATGTGGATGCAGCCAATGTCAACATACTTTATACCTGGACTGTCACTGCTATTTCTTTATGTAGTTTTTAAGTTGGGAAATGTCGAAATTCACAAGCCTCTAAACTAGCTGCAAACGCCCTGGCCTTAATCCAAGTATAATTTGTGCCCCATAGCAACCTCCTTCCAATCATTACTGCTGCTGTCTTTTCCAGTATAAGTTCTGGGTAAACATAAGTCCCTCCTTTCTCACTTGCTGCTTCAAAACTTCATGTGCAAAGAATCCATACCTTCTCTACATAAGTCACTCCTTTCTTACTTGCTACTTCAAAACTTCCTTTGCAAAGAATCCATACCTTCTCCACCTGTCCTTTGTTCCTACTGTTCCCTTCTGCATCTTCCCTGAGGTCACCTCCAGACCCCCAGCACATTTTCCTCCCAAGCTCTCCTTGCTTCAAACTGTTTCTTCCCTGAATCATTTGCAAGATACAACAGAGGGTTCTGAGAGTCATAAGCAATGACTGAACCTCCATTTGGTCCCTGCCAGAATACCACAGGATGAACCCAAGCTGGCTTAACTAGTACAAGACACAGTTACTAGCCTGTTAGGATTTGAAAGGCAAAGTATCTCCCAAAGATTTCTTAACCCAACTCTTAACCACCACCTGCCCCTCCACACTTCCCTAAAAACGACTGCAGCAAGGAGATAATCAATTGCATGTTGCATTTCTTACATTTGGATCCCATTCTTCTTCCAAGTCACTCAAAACAGGATAAACAAACCTCTAAATAGTCCCCCATTCAGGTATTTTCCAGGCCCCAATCTAAGTAGTTCCAGCAATGAAAAACCATAACATCCCTTTGGCACATTCTTTGTACACAGATATTCCACTGTCAACTCATCACCTTATGCCTGAACACATTTGGGCACTCTACAAATACATATTCTGGGTTGCTAAATCAGTTTCCATCTGATTCCCAGGTTGTTCCAGATGGACATACACACACCCCTTCTCCCAATGACCAGGTCCCACAGATACACAGTGGAGGAGGAAGGCTGGGAAAGTTTCTTCATTATCTTGGAAACCACTTCTTTCATACTGGCTTGTAGATAAATTGCATGCCATCAGGTACTGTTTGGGTGGTGGCAAAGTTAGAGAATAAAGGCAAGAAGCAACTCAGTTTTGGGTTCCCCCCACCATGCACGCAAATTCGGAAAGGAGGGAGGAGAATGCCTTGAAAACCTCATCCAGCCCTTCTGATACACATCCATTCTTCCCACGTTTCCTGGTGCCCAGTTTGCCAAGCTTCACCTTCATGATTCTCCTCCTTTGGAAGGCTGATGATAATCCAGCCAATTCAGAAAAGCGAGCCAGCCCAAGTTGAATGATGCAAGCTTGGGGCTTAGAACAGGAGGGGAACCGCCATCCAGTGGGAGCTATTGCACCCCTGTTTGGGGTTTGGTTTTCCAACAGTAGGAAATAATGCAGGAGTTTTGTATGTACATCTTGGCATTTAGGGAGTTGGGGATTGGGAAAGAAAAAAGTTAAACTGGCAGAAAGAAGAGGAGGATCTCATTCAGGGATGTAGGAAACTTGCCACACAATGATGTGGCTCCGTTCAGCCTTGGAGAGGCTGGGCTTCACAGGGGCAGCATCTCCTGCATTTTCCTCTGTCTCATCATCTTCTCCGTCTCCTGTTGAGAGAATGTATACAATTAATGGGAGGGGAGTGTATAAGGAAGCCTTGTTGCTTCTATAAGATGCATACAATTGATTCCCAGTAATCAATATTGTACACCATTTACCCAACGTTTGTGGATGCGCAACGATATTTTGTATGTATCAGTGAGTGAAAAAATATACTACTATGTTTTGCCCTTATACAGCATCCACACAGCTCTATCTCTGATTTCATCTTTATAGGGAAAGGCCTACCTCCCTGGACTTACTCCAGAGCCACTGGAAGGCTGCCTCTTTAGCGATGGTGGCAGTGAAGAAATGGTACTTTGCCCAAACAGCATCTGCACAGAACTGTCTAGAGTGGTTACGTACCTTCTATACTCTACCTCACAAGAACAGGTTGCTGACAATTCAACAGCCTGTTGTGAAGAATTTGCAAGACACTCTGTGGGCAAAATTGCTCTAATCTGCTCTGATTTGGATGCTGTAGTTGATACAGGTCCAGTGGCGGTAATCTTGACTCCTGTTTGTCCTGTATTATTGGATATGTTTCAAGTTATGCAGCTTGAGGATGTGGACAGGATGGCTGGAGAAGTGAAATCCACCACAAAAATGTTGGATCCTTGCCCTTCGTGGCTCATTAAAGCCACTAGAAGGGGATGCAGCAAGACACAGTGTCAACCTGCCTAAAAGAGGCTGTGATGAGGCCTTGACTGAGAGACCCCTTTGTAAACTCCATCATATTAGTATGTGTGGTGACCTCCAGATACACTTCACTATAATATTAAGATAATTCTTTTTACAAAATTATGTATTAATGGTATTTGACTCCAACAACATTATCCAAGATGCATAAAGGATTAAATAATAAGTGCTGGAAATGTAAATGAAGGTACTTTTTACCATTTGTGATGGACTTGTAATAAAGCAAAGACTTTTCCTGGAAAATATATAGAGGCTAATGCAGTCAATATTGAAATACAAGACTGAGTTAAAATCAGAAGTTTTTTCTACTGGGTATAACCATAGAGAAATATAAAGATAATAATTTTAAAGTGATTCACTGTATAATTTCAGCAGCCAGATTATTATATGCCCAGAATTGGAAGATGAATATCATCCCATCAGATGAAGATTGGATTATTCAAGTCATGGAGCTGGCAGAGATGGATAAATTTTCAACATTGTTGAAGGGAAAACCATTGGAAAGTTTTTAAAAGACTGGGATTTTTTGTATTTATTTGAAGAAATAAAATAAGATTATGCTTGCAGATTACAATACTTGAAGCATATTTGATGAACTATTAGAACAGAAGTGGATTTGATGTAGGAAAGTATTTTGGATAGGTTTGTTATTTTTTGCTTTGAACTTCTTGGGGTGGAAGAGTGGAAAGTCAATTTTAATTATGTTATTGTATGTTATTATTTAATTTTGCCTAATTTAGTTTATGTAATTGGTTTATTATTTTAAGGGGGGAAGAGGGAGGGAGTTATATTTTTAGGTTGAATTAGGGAATTAGATTTATTTGTTGTTTTATATAGCACTATGCTTGGTTGTTTTGGTGTTATGTGCCTTTTTCATATTTTTAACTGCTTGTTTTTCTTGTTTGTTTATGTTGTAAATTTAATAAACATTATATACAAAAACAGAAAAAGTGTTTAAGAACTTACCAATCCGGAAATCAATGTACCCTTCGCCACCACTCAGCACCAGGACATTTTTCAGCTTCTGCCCTTCTGCCTCAGTCGTGTCTGTGCTGGGGTTCTCTGAGGGACTGTCTAGCACGCTTCCATTCAGCGTTGCAAGAACATTTCCTGGAAGAAACCAGAGCTTCTTAGGAGAAACTTGACATCTGAACTTTGAACATAAACCAGGAATGAAGCAGTCTAATCCTTCTCAAACTATTTATTCAGCTAAGTGAGCCCTGCTGGGGGCCTTAGAATATCGTACTTTATACAGTCAGACCATATCTGCGGGGGTTCCATTCTGAACCTCCCCCTACAAATGCAAAAAAATGCAGGGCCTCAAGTCCCACTGTCCTGTGTATGCTATGTGCATGTGGCTGCTAGCGCAGCCGTGTGCATGCACCACCACTGGGGGGGTTGCCATCCATGGATGCTCAAATTCGCAGATGGCGAGGTCCCACTGTATACTGTATTTTCTTTTCTTTCTACAACTCAAAGGACATTACTCCTATTTCCTTTGTTAAAAATTCTTCAGAACCAGCATCATTATTAACACATCCAGACCACAGTTAGCCTGTTTAATCTGTCCTTTGTCGAAAAGAACTCTGCCTCCATTGTCAGGCGAAAAATATATAAAGTACAAGGCCAATTACAGATTGAGTGCAGAATATCTCAGTGGAGCTCCCAAATCACCACTGGTCTGCAGCCCAATTTCAGAAACCCTGCTATCAAGCACAAAATCTCATGAAAGAGAACTCCTAACTACACAGGACACATAATAAATCAAGAGCAGCAGAAACAGGCTAACAGCTTTTCACAAACCTTTAGATTTTGCAAGAAGCCCCATACTATGAGATCCTCTACTTACCAGGCACAGAAACAAAGAATTTGACTGCATCACGATGACCATGGAAACAGAGCTGAGCTTGAGCCATAGAGCAGTACGGGATGAAACTACTGGCAGACTTGTCGTTGCTGTCATCACTGCCATACACATGAATGATTCCACCAGGCCGGCTCCCTTCTCCAGATGTTGGGGATGTCTTATTGGCTGAAATCAAACAGAAGAGTGTACACAAAAAACCAGAAGGAAAGGACATGTCTGCACCGCAGGCTTAAAGCTGGTTTAACAATCCCCTCTTCCCAGGCAACCGTGGGAAATGGGATCTATGGATTCCATCTCTCCAGGGAAATGTAGCTTCATGCATCCAATCTATATGTTGTGCTACTCAGATATTTTGGAAAGCATGTTTAAATTGAAGGCAGCCTGGTGCTGATTAAGATGGTAGACTGTTTTCCTGGTGAAAATAGCACATACACTTGGTTGCTACTTGCTACAAACAATTGCCCCTTTGGTGGCAAATCACACCCAGTGACAAGAAAGTGATACTGACCCCTCATCCAGATTGATAACAGCTTCCAGACTAGGCCTCATGGGTGTTTCCCCACCCTAAAATAGAACTGACCAGTTACTCAGTAAATACATGAATAATGGCACATGTAGTTTTGGCCTCCTTTGAACAGAGGAAAAGCCAACACTGACTTTCTAGTGTCTATCATGTCACATTCCTCAAACGTAATTTCCATTTTATCTTCTGAAGTGGTACAATCCCAGGAGGGCATTGCCACCGTTTGTGTTTCATTGCTACGGTTGTGAGAACAGAAGACAATTTAAGGAGCGTCTTCCCCAATGTGTTGCTTTCTACAATTCCAAATTGCTTTGCTGGCTGGCAATGGTGGGGGCTGTAATCCGGTAGGTCTGGAAAGTGTCAGGTGGGGGAAAGCTACTGATATTTCATCCCTTCTTTCAATGAAAGACACCAATGGCATTCAGAAGTGGTCTGTTCAATGCTCCAAACACAGATTCACAAGAATGTTTCTGCTGCTGTTTGTCTCCCTCATTTTAACTTAACATGATAGATAAATGAACAAACATCCTGAAGGAGAAAGGTGAATGGTTAAAGTGTTTGGAAGTGGATGGAAACATCAGTACAGGGTGGCATCTAGAAGGAAGGACTTCTAAAACTTACCCCTGAGCCCAAGGAGCTGACCTCGATGGAGAACTACAGCTAAGCAGAAGAAACACATAGGAGCACATAAGGGAAGGGGGAATAAGCCACAGATAGGGAAGAGAAGAAAACACAAATTATTGGGAGGAAGAGCAAAGGGAGTATCTTCATATTTTGTGTATTTGCAAATAATTGTTTAAGCAAAGGCACCACAAAATAGATTTGATGGTAAATGTCATCTAAGCAATCAGTGCTTAAGAACAAATGGTATCCACCCATAGTTCTACTCTCCATTTTCACTTCAGCTGGCAAAACAAAAGCAACTGTTTATGCCAAATTAAGCAGTTTAGACAGGACATAGGTGACTGTGGCTAAGTCTGATTGTTCTAAATCATGCTGCTGCTAGCATACAAACCAGATTTATATAAAGCACTCCTGGGAATGTTCAGGCATGATCTGAAAGGGCTATCTGATGGATGGACTGTCCTCAAATGAATTACAGAGTTAAATAAGGGCAAGTTTTAAAAGATTAAGCCTCTGGGGTTTGTGTGATACTGAGCATAGTGAACCATGGACATGACTGAAGTTGCTGGAGACAAAGCCATCCTGTTAAGAGAGAGGGCAAAAAACACTTTGTAGAAGTTCATCATTAGTACAGAAGGCAAAGAAAATGAATTTGGATGTCCAGCAAAAGCCACTTACTTTCAGTCAAAGGGATGGAAATGATAACGCCGTTGCCAGTCCCGACCCAGAGGCGATTGCCGGCAATAAGCAAAGCTGTAATCCGCACAAACGAGAAACCCAGCTTCCCAGTCCCTGAAGAAGTGCAAAACAGACTTGGTCATGTAACTAACTGCATGTAAACAAGACACCAGCAACAAAATGAAGTCCTGTTCAGGATTCAGAGTGTTTCCACTCAGAAAAACTCCATACTGTTCTCACCCATTATATATCTCCCCAGCATTGGTCAGCCTTCTTTGATGACTGAGGATGCTAAGCTCCTGGTGGGGAAGCACTCTGAATTTTTCCCTCCCTACTTCTAAAAACCAAACCTTGGGTGTGGGTGCTGTCTCTTCAGCTACTGTATGTAAAGCGCACCAGTCAGATTGAACATTAGAACTTGGGATGTAATGACACAGCAGCATCAGAGTGCATTATGCTTTATAATTGTAACAACAAGAAGACAAAAGGCCTGAGAAGCCTACAGTCCAAAATTCACACAGAAGCAGGAGCAGATAGGGAGAAGGTAAATAAGCAAAGAATGCATGTCATGTTTGGTTCCACATAATGTACGTTTGTTTCCAATAGTGAATAGGGCCTACAGTAAGCTGTCTTTCACCACAACAGACTACTGGTCCGTTTAGCTCAATATTACCAACAGTGACTGTTGGCGCTTCACAGTTTCAAATCAGATTTTCCCCCTAGTCTTACTGGGAGATGCAAAGAACAGAACCTTGGAACTTATATCAAAATGAATGTATCAAATTCTTCATGAAAATCAAAAGGATATCAAAAAAAGATTTGAGAGGAAATGCATCAATGATACATTCTAGGAAGGAATGTCAGGCATATGGGAAAGTGAGGGGAACGAAAGTCCAGAATTTACCTAACATTTTGCTGACATAGGGCTCAATGTCCACATCCTGGAGGTGCTGATGGGTGTGAGCATGGTAGAGCCTTAGCGTGGAGTCCAGGCGAATGGAAACCCAAACACCATCTCCAATCCATGCCAGCTGACGGATCTGGCTCTCCCGGCGAGGATGGGCATCAAAGGATGTCTGAAAAAAGATGATAAAGGAAGAATGCTAGTTTATCATACATTTCTATTATCAGGGCATCTAGGGAAACCTTTAATTTTAGGAAGTCAAATGGGATCCTGTGCATACAATTAAATCCATACACCTGATTTTTTGAGCCCTCTTCCAAACATTAACCAAACACTGCCTTCTAAAAAAATGTCAATTAATTGGAAAATGTTTGGTTAGTTGTCTCTTTTAATATATCTGAATGTTTATGGTGCCAGACTGATCGGAATGCAACTTTTGAAGTAAGACAGGTTGGGGGTGTATATTTGTGGGTGTGACTGGCCCAAATTAATGCAAACAGTTTCGGGTCACAACAGAGTCTTGAACCTGGATCTCTCAAGTCCCAGTCCACCGCTCTATCCACTACATTACACTAGCTTTAGCAGATATGTAAAGCTTTTTCGTTCATAATCATTTAATAGTCTCAAGAAGCCAGGATGGATGACCAAAGAATTTTCAACTGAGCTAAGTTTCAAATGGAACGCATATAAGAAATGGAAAAAGGGGGAAATCACTAAATACTGGGGGGGGGGGGAGATGTACCAGATATCGAAGAATGGTGGGTAAAAATCTGGGAAATGATGAATCTGGATAAACTGATAGCCCTGATTCAAAACAAACCTTTAGAAAAATTGGAAGAAGAATGGTGTCTAATAAAGAGGTGTGGTAAAATACTTAAGTAGTGTCTATGCTCCAAAAACAAACAGATAATTATACAAAAAACTGGTAAATATTGGTCCGATCTGACTTATAGGAGCTTATTTTGTGAATACTTCAGATTTTGATATATGTTATAAGATTTACAAGTGATCAAAAGGAAAAACAAAAAATACAGATTACAGAGAAATATTTGGGAAAAAATTAGAAGTCCTTCTTAAAAAATTATATATAATATATGAGATAAATTTAGTTAGGTTAAATAAGATGAACTCAACCGGGAAGCATTTTATGTTTTTTGTGACTACGCAAAGTAAGCTTACTCAAAAATTTTATGTATGTCTATATGTATGTGTTGCAATTAATGTTTTGTTTGTAATGTCTGTTTTGTATCGCTTGTTTTTAATTTCCTAATAAAATTAAAAAATAAAAACAGCTGGGTAAGTCAGAAAAGCAAAAGCGCAGAATGAGCTCAGCCAGTTTCTCAGATTAAACTACAAAAAACCTAACAACAACAATAATGCCTCTGGAGCAACAAAAAGACATCAAAAACAATTTAGCCTGCAGTTTATCGCATCAAGCAAGCAAGCAAGCAAGAAAACAACCCTGCTCTAACTACATAATCCATTGGTGGTATCTTAGACCTTCCTGTTGGACCAGAATAACCAAAGATGCCTCACTAAATTATTCTAGGGGCTGCCCTGTGAAAGGTTCATAGGCTCACATGTGTTTGCACTGCCTAAAAATGCAAGATTTTTGGCCTCATGTTGTAATAAGAATCTCAGCTATAACAGGACAGAACATATGCTATTTTAGAGGGCTTTTATTAAACAGAATGAAAAGCTGAAACACAAAGATTTAGTTATACAGTATTTCTACTATGCACAGTGCGCATGGAAACTACAAAAAATTGGAAATCACTAAAAGAACTTTGCTTTATTTCTTAGATGGAATTTGGAAACTCACATTACTGGAAAAAATTCCCACGCTCCTATCGAGTTTCCAAAGGACTAGGAAAACACTCGCAAATTTAGTGGAAAATGATACAGGTTTATTGACTTTGCAAACAAGAACAAATGTTATATGCCTGTTCATCCACAATATAAACAATTCTAGAGGGGCTTAATTTCTGAAGCTTACCGTATATACTCATGTATAAGTTGACTTCATGTATAAGTCGAGGGAAGGTTTCAGGATCAAAATCCTGGATTTTGATATGACCCATGGATAAGTCAAGGGTAAAACTTCTATAAAGAAAGATGGAAAGGGGGAAATACCACTTTATGTCCCTCCTTCTCCAGACTTCTCCCAATTGACTCTTAGGTGCTGGAGGAGAGATTTACTTTTAATATTGGATTGAGAAAGGAAGCAAGTGGAATTAAATGGAGAGGTTTTTCCTTGGGAAACCAGGTCTTGAAAAAATAAATAGAAGCAACTGGATTTAAATGGAGAGGTTTTTCTTTGGGAAACCAGGGCTTGCAAAGACAGCAAAAGAGAAGCAATTGGACCTAAATGGAGAGGTTTTTCTTTGGGAAACGAGGTCTTGCAAAGAGAGCAAAAGAGAAGCAATTGGATTTAAATGGAAAGGGTTTTCTTTAGGAAACCAAGTCTTGCAAAGAGAGCAAAAGAGAAGCAATTGGATTTAAATGGGAGAGGGTTTTCTTTGGCAAGCCAAGGCTTGCAAAACGGAGCAAACTGGATTTAAATGGAGAGGTTTTTCATTGGGAAGCCAAGGCTTGCAAAACGGAGCAAAAGAGAAGTTTTTTAAATGGGGAGTGTTTCAGCTAGGAAGCCAAGGCTAGCAAAACGGAGCAGAGAGAGACACAAGTGCTTTTAAATGGGAAGTTTTTGCACTAGGAAGCCAAGGCTTGGGAAATGGGCAGGGAAGGAATTGGTCTTCAAGGGAGATTGGGGCATCAGGCTTGCTTGCTTTGGGACCCTTCTAAGCACTGCCAATCAGTTGACCCCTCTATAAGTCTTCCCCAAAATTTTAGAGTCAATTTTGGAGCATAAATTTCTCGACTTATAGTTGAGTATATACGGTAAGGAACATCTCCAACTGACTTTCTGCATAGTGACCTTTGCAAAGACCTACATAATACGAAGAAACAAGAGGCTATTTAATAGGTTATTTGTACATTATGTTGAGCTTTTTGCATTTAGTTACATTTAATGTTGCTATATTTTATGTACAAGAAACATTAATTTTTAAAAATCCTATTACTAGTCCTGGCTAGAGTAAACCCACTGAATCAATGAGACTTGTCTTCATGTTAATTCACCATTCAACAATTGATCAAATTGGTCTAATCTATCTGGGCCTAACCAATAGGATGCCAGTCTACAATTCCCATCAGCACCACCCAGCCTAGGCGATACTAAGAAACTGTGGGATTTAAAGTCTATAACCATGTTGGCAGTCTGATATGGGAAGCATATAGCTTTTCCCCCTCATGTCTCAGGGACTGGAACCAGTATCGGTTTTGTGCCCATTACCTATAATTGCTTATTTCCTAGAAATTATCTGTGGATCAGCAGCCAATGACTTGCATGGAACCTTTGAGTAGCGTCAAATGTTCCTTACCCACCATTAAACTCTTTAAGTCTATTAAAGGAGATGATAAAATACTCTTGGTTTCCCTTATACAGCGGGACAGTGGTCACAGTACCTAATTCACAAGACACCCTTGCCATACCTCTATCTGCATTGTCTTAGGCTGGATGACATGGATTTTGTTCTTATAGCCACACCACACACGATCGTACACCACAGCCATGCAGCGAATGGAGTGGTGTGTGTGGCCCAGGTCCATGAGATGGTAGTTGCTCAGGTCCCACTGACCATCTAAAGGGAAACAGATTGAGGAAGAAGGAGAATGGGTAAGTAAGAGGAGGGGTACTTTTGAAATGTGACTGTGTTACACCATTGTTACCCCTCAAAAGTCATGTTTCTTGTTAGGTCATGCTCTGGTCAACAGGTACTGGGATCTGTGGAGTATTGCCATGTGTGATGAGCCATTAACCTGGAGTTGGCAGCCCTGCAGTGAGTGAAGTGAGTGAGTGTGTGTGAGAAAGAGAGGAGGGAAATACTCCATTTTACTATGCTATTGTATTTAACTGGGCTACTCTGGTGGACAAAGAGATGGGAGGGGGCAATGAGCAAAGTTTTGCGTTCTCAGCTTCTATGACAACCCCAGAGTTTTTTTGGATGGTGGTGGTGGGAAACAGTCATTTTCTGTAGAGGAAAAAGAAGTTTAAAAGCTTCTTAGAGCCTGAACAGACAGGCCAAAATAAAGCTGCTTTGGGTCACTTTGGAGGTATGCTGTTTAAATGATGCATGCGTCCTAAGAGGCCAGAAGCCGCGGCAAAGCCAGGCTTCAGTCCTAAGGATTGGAGCACAGCTTTGGCACACTTTCTGGCCTCTTAAGATGTGTGTGTCATTTAAACAGCATACCTCCAAAATGACCCAAAGCAGCTTTATTTTGGCCTGTCTGTTTGGGCCCTCAGTTACTATGCCAAATGAAAGGACATCAAGTTGAAATTTCCACCACTCCTCATTCTCACTTCATCACTAGGAGTTTTAACCCACCCACTAACCCCCCCGTGACCACCCAATGTTAGCATTAAAGTGGGATTGAACTATTTTAGCAGAACAGTAGTAGAAAAGGAAATCATTAATGGACTTTTGCATTAATAAAAAGAAACCCTTCCCAAACAGTCTCCCACTTGGAAAAACAACAGAAGAGGAATGATGTTGTGTGATAAGCCCTAATCAAAGACACTATTATCCAGATGGAATTGTGATTTACCTGTCTAGTGTGATAAAAGTCCTAAGGAAAGGCCATTCTGCAGCTGTACAGGGCAGCTGCCAGGATGCTCAATCTTACCTTCTCCTCGATGGAATATAGCTAGAGTCCCATCAGCCAGAGCCACAAGAACACGCCCTTTCACATGCCTGAAAGCACAAGGCGGGGGGGGAGATAAATTTCAGAGCAAGGAAAAAATGCTCCCAAGTAATGATGGGAAATAAGTGCTGACTCTGGCATTCTGAGTATCTAATCCAGTGTTTCCGAAATGTTGCTGGAAAAAATATGTTGGACTTCAGCTCCCAGAATTCCAGCTCCCAGAATTCCTGACTGTTGGCTAGACTAATCGGGCCTCTGGAAGTTGAAGTCCCAAACACCTGGAGGACTAAAGTTTAGGAAACATTGATCTAATCTTAACTATAAAGCAAAAGCAAAAAGCCAGGTTTCTAGCCATTCTAGCCAAATTTGTGACTCAAGGAAGCTTTAAATTGCAAGGTTTCCACATGCAAAGCATGAGCTTTGTCACTGAATTATGATCCTCCCCAATCCTGACCTAGAACGGAAGTTTAAAAGCAGGAAATCCAGTAGCCACACAGCCAACGGGATGTACTATTTAGTGTGCTGGACAAGGACTGGAGAAACCTGGCTTCAAATTGCCAATCAACCATGAAGTTCAATGGAGAAAGCACATTCTCTCTCAGCCTAGCTTACATCAAAAACAGGGACATGTACCATATGTGCCACTTTTAATTTCTTGTAGGAAAGACAAAATGTAACTGTACTAAATAAGCATGTCAACTTACACCAGGCTCAGTACTGAATCCTTCAGCTTGATTGAGTGTAGGCATTTCTTCCAATTTGAGACTGCAGAGTGTACATACAACCTGGCCAAAAAAAAAAAAAAAAAAGATAGTTTAGTTTGGTGATCAGGTCAACCTCCATACCAAATGGTGTCATAAGGAAGACTTCCACATTTAGTGGCAAATACAGTAACATTCCAAGTGGAATCAAGACTAAGTGCAAGCAGAAGAAATGTCTCAGTCTAGAGCTCCAAACAGTCACAGCCATTAAAGGCATGAAAAACAACCATAAAATCCTATTATTATTATTATTATTATTATTATTATTATTATTATTATTATTGAACAAGACAAATAGTGGGCATCAATCTTATCCTCGTTATATATGTGGAAATGCTAGAAAAAGATCCTCTTGTATCAGCAGACATTTCTTTCTTAGTTCACAGCCTTTATTATCAATTTTATAGGTGGCTGTGTAACATCATAAGAGTTTATCATTTTAATACAGAAATTGGCAGTCTCACTGCTTTCAGTGTTCTTTCATTGACTATTCAGCAGGCTTTATGAGTTTAAATTGCCCTGAGAGTTTATTGCCAATAGCGTGGTATGTCTTGGATAATACTTCTTGCCCATCTGGTTTGCATTTGTTGCTTTTAGAATTTGATGCAAGCTTATTCTGGATGAACAGTAGAATAATAGAGAAAAAGAGTTGGGCGTGATCTTTGAAGCCACTTTTGAAGTTATGTAAATTTATGTAAATATGCAACAGGACAATTGGCACAGTTTGCTTCCATTTGCAAAGGTGGCTTATAAGAATTTTGTGCATCAAAGCACTGTTCACTCCCCATTTGAAATTGTGTATGAGCAAGGGTTCAAACCATTGCTGAACCTTGAGGTCAACCAGTCTGACTTGGTGCCTTGGGCAGAATGGGCACACATCATGTTAGACCCTCCTGACCTCACACTGTATCAGCATTGGACTATGCCAAAGAAACTTACAAAAGATATGCTGATCAAAAGCAGGGTCCCAATTGGGATTTTAAAGTAGGGCAAGCAGTGTATTTGTCCAAAATGTTTTTGAAGAGCCAGAAGAATTCTAAAAACCTTGTGCAAAAATATGTTGGGCCAACTGTCATAAAAGGGTCAATGAGATGACTGCTGGTGTTACTTAAACTTTGATTATATAGATCCACTGCCGCCATCTATCTTCATTGATGGGAATCAACATTTGGAGGTGATTCTGGATTCGCCAATTCACAAGGGCAAATTACAGTATTTTGTATAATGAAAAGACTTCTTGCTAGCGGAGCAGGTGGATTCCAAGGACATATGGGCCCCATGTTGGTGTAGAAATTTCAGGCACACTATCATGTTAAGTGAGCACCGGGCTAATGCTGGGTTGAAGTACATTTACTAATACATATATACTTTATTGATACTGAAAAGGAAAAGAGAAGATATAGTTTACAGGGCCAGAATGTCAGGATCATGGTTCAGACATGGACCACTGCTGGCATGGTTAATACCTGTGCTTGGGCATATGTCTGTTCATACAGGATGATGGCTTATGTTTTCCTAGTAGTGACACTGGGAAAAGATTGTGTACCAGTCACAGCCTGGGATAATGTGCAAATGTGTGGGGAGGAAGTTAGAACTACAAATTGCAAAAGCCATTCTTGTGGGAAAACTGGAGCTTGGGTACAGCAGGAAAACAAAGGAGGGACAGGACCTGGGAAGACAATATGTTTTGAGTTGCTGACAAATGAGATGACTTTTGTAATGGGTGAACTAGTTGAACTTTAAGTATACAATGTAATTGAAAGAATTCTTCAGTCCTGAGAACAACTATGCACTATGAACTACTCTGTTTACTGAATAAAGCTTTTCTGAATATACTGAAGGCTTGTATTCCTGGAGTGGAGTTAGCTTATACATTATAGGGACAGATCTCTTGCTGGTTCCTGGCAGTAAGACAAGCAGTAGTCAGATTTCATTCCCAGGTACAAAAGGTAGCCTGCCACTTACTTATTTTTGCCCAATCAAATGAACTTTGATTTTTCTCTGGATCCAATTATTATTAGTTCTATCATTCTACCAGATTCTTTTGCCACAATGTCCAATGCTCCTTTCCTAGAGTCTTCAGAGTTACACACTGATGGGTCCCTTAAAGTAACCACCACCATGGATCATAAGTCATACCAGCCAGTCTGTGCTCCAAGCCACATGGTGGGGGCAGCGCTAGTGGCAGCGCCACCTGTACTGCCATTTGTCTCTTGGTCTTGTATCACCGTGCTTGATTCTGTCTTTGGTTGTCCATTCTCACTATCAAAAGAGAAATACATCCTTTTTAAGTCAGAAAAGGTTCATACAAAGATGGTTTATATTAAGCCAGTGTATAAATTAAGCCAAATAGAATAATGTTCCACTTATAAATCAGGTCCATGGAGTGTTATGTACCTTGGTTTCCAGAGAAAAAAATTCAATGGTGAAATGATAAACAAAAAAAGATAGGGGTATAATGTTCACTCTTGATCTAGATGACACTGTCTGCTCTAACTGGCGAAGGGCCAGCACAATTTCTCTTTATCTTCACCTTGATCCTTTTAACAGGAGATACCAGGGACTGAAGGAAGCACTTTTTACCTTCAGAGCATGCATTCATTCTACTGATGAACAAAGGTGCATTTTACTGGCCTTCAATAAGGAGCATGTGCATCAGGTCACCTGTCCTATCCAAAATGTTGGGGAAAGTCAACTTTTGGAAGGTTACTCAGAAGACTGTGATAACTGAGCCAATTCAAAGGTAGTTGGATGGCAGCTGAAACCTTCAGAGTTCATAAAGAATTTGCCCCCGCACAAAAAAAGCAAAACAAACCCAAACTATTTTTCCTTCAAATATTAAGATTTTGTTGGTAACTGTGCAAGGAAGGTTCTCCCTCCAGGTGTCTCCACCACTGGAAGTAGGACTATCTTTTACAGGTAACATGCCTGTTTATGAAGTGGCACCTCAGAAACAAAACGTCCTCCCAAGTGCAGCTTTCCATATATTGATCTCAAACCATGGTGTGAAAGCACATGAAGCTGCTACTTTGCTATAGCTAAATAAGTCTGATACTGGTCAGTCGATGAACTGAAGGTTGCCTAGGAAGATCATATATACTGCCCTGCATTCCATGACAAAAGGAAACAGTAAGTAAACATGCCAAATAAGTATAGTATTTGAAGCACAAGGTAAAATGGTCTAGAGGCAGCACTCAGTGCTTTGACTAAAGTTCATCACTGCCCTACTGTACTACAGTAGTAACCCCCAACTCCAAGTTCAAAGACTGTTGCAAACCTGCCACCTGTTCCTTTTGTTCACTCCACAAAATTAATGGGCCTCCGCAGATCAGGTAACAAAGAGCAGGCTCTAAGCAACATTTTCCTACCTGATCTGCCTCGTAGGCACCTGAGCTGGGGTTGGATCTGTAAAGACATGTTCTGTAAGTGGGCCCGTCCGAACATGCGTTGGCTCCATTTCAGTTACACCATTCTCTGGCACCTCAGTAGCTTCAGTTGCCTCTTCAGTGGACTGGGATTGGTTGACCTTTCCATTGCTTACTGCAGACACCTCACCTAAATACACAAAAATGTAAAACGAAGCTGAAGGAAGAGGCAATGGATAAAAAATGAAGCAATTCATTTACTGCATGACCAGCCACTGTGTTTGACATGTTTGTTGTTGTTAACTGTCATCAACTCAACTTTGACTTATGGTGACCTCCAAGTCACCCTGTCATCATCTCAGGGATATACTTCCTTTATGGACTCTATTCACCTGTAATTCAGACTTCTTCTTCTCCTACAGCCCTATACCTTACGAAACATTATGGTCTTTTCTAGTGAGTCTTATCTTCTCATGATACGTCCAATTTACTGCAGATTTGCAATAAATACCCATTTATTTGTATTTTTAGCAGTCCACTATATCTGTAGAACTCTTCTTTAACCACAATTCAAATGAGTTTATTTTTTTCCCCTATTATCTTTCTTCACTATCCAGCTTTCACACCCTTACACAGAAATTGGAAATATAATGACATCAACAATCCTAACTTTAATATTGGCTGTGCTTTTGCTTTTCTGACTTTACCTCTACATATGCTAGCTATTTGCTTAAATGCCTCCTTGGTGATTTCCCCCTTTTTCCAATTCTTATACATGTCCCATTTAAAACTTAGCTCAGTTGGAGATGACCAAAGCAACTCCCTTGTTATCCATATTCTGTAGTCTTAAGTAGACACTGAAACAGAATTCTGAGATACCCCCTCAAAACTCCCCCACTAAACAGCCTTGCAAAAAATGTTGGTCTTGCCTGTTT
The DNA here is from genome assembly GCF_019175285.1 of Sceloporus undulatus. Classification (NCBI taxonomy): domain Eukaryota; kingdom Metazoa; phylum Chordata; class Lepidosauria; order Squamata; family Phrynosomatidae; genus Sceloporus; species Sceloporus undulatus. Next base: position 34,478,762 of record NC_056529.1, on the reverse strand, counting down.
GCCAAGCTCCAGGGCCTGGGAATATAGTGGCTTAGTAGCTACTAGCCCCTCTTTCAACCAAGTCATTTCCTCTTAGCAGAAGTCCTGCCTCCCTGAAACCATGAGCTCAGGTAGAGGACCTGGGGCTACACACTATAGAACAAGAGATCATTAACAAGCACACAAGCAACTCACACAATTCATAGGATTTACTGACATGTTTTAAAATTTTGGTTTCTAACTTTAATAACATATCTAGTTGCCTATTTTCCTCCTCACCTGCTGTTTTTTGTCTTTCTAATCATTATTTTTTCTTTTTAAAAAAATCCCCAATGATGGTAGGAAATACAATTATTTTATTCGTGATTTTTTTGAAGAAATAAGCATTGTCTGATTTGTCCTGTATGAGACCATTTCATTAAAAACTGTAAGTTAGATGGAAATCCTTGTTACAATATGACATGCAAGTGATTGGAAACATACCCTGTCCTTTATCCAGTACTGGGGTGTCTCCACGAGAGGAACAATTGCTGCTGGGGACGTTGCATCGGGTTGCACAGCCTACTAGTGTGATGCCTGCCAAAACGCCATCTGTTCCTAGTGACTCATCAGGATTCACATCTCTCTCCAAAAAAATTTCTCCAGGAGGATAATCAGTATCACAGGCTGCTGCAAGGAAACGAAATAGGAAAATCCTGGGTTATTGTGTAACAATTTGCAGCAGCCTCCTGGGAATGCCAGACTAAAGTATGGCATGTCCCAGAATGCTTCACCATCAAGCTAAATTATACATGTCTACATATGGATGACTGATATATTTCAAGGCAAGAGAAATGGTTACCATGGTGGGTGGATGTAAAGTTTCTGCTAATGTATTTTTGTGTAGATGTTACCTTAGGGTTGGCATAAATTGGAAATGACTTGAAAACACACAGCACATACAGACACAAACAAATAAATCATACGAAAGAAAGAGGAAGTGAGGGAGGGAATGCATGGACCATCTTGCCTAACCTCTTGTCATGCAGGAATACATAACTAAAAGATTCCTGAAATACGTCCATCTGAGCCATTCTTGTCTTCACTTACCTGGAATGCTAGAAATACAAAGCACGTGAGCATTGCAGACAGTGAAATGATCCACCACTGTGCCAGGCTGGTTGGCATCAATGATCACAACTTTGCTTGTAGTCAAAGTGCTTGTGAGGATCCACACTCTGCTGGATGTGGCATCTGTTTCGTACAGCTCTTTGGCCTGCAGGACAGCAAAAGGTAAATATGTCTAAACTTTACAATTATATTGCCAGAGAACACTAAACATCACATCCTTAACAATGTCAAAACAATGATGTATTATATGTTAACAGCAGTAACTAAATGTTGGCAAACTCCACACAAACCATTAACAGAGCAATGGGGGGGGGGGGAGACATGTTCATGTTTAAAAGATCTGGTTACAAGGCAATATGGATGTCATTAGGGTTCTGCTGAGATTTGGTGCTGAGCAGAAACCCTATATTTTGTAACCATTAGAATATATCCTGATCAGATGAAGATATGACTGAATGTTATCTTTGAAATGAATGAAATGGTTTGTTTGCATTCAAAATTAATTGCTTGTTATGTCAATTTGTAGTGGTTATTCAGTTGTCTGACTTTAATGGTGGATAGTTCATCTGTTTACTGTACATGTCTAAATGTGCTACGCTTACTCTCCGCCTTTACCTCAATCATGACTGATGTTTAGTTCTGCTTACAGAGACCAAATGCAACTGAGGAAGTAGACTTAAATTTACAAAAGCTCATGCTGTCAACTTCTTTCTTTCAGTTAGTCTCAAAGATGTTACAAGATCTCTCTACATACAGTATTGGTATGTATTTTTCATTGTGTGTAGCTTAACTACTTATGTATTTGTTTTATTTTTTTTTACATGCTTTATAAACAAAAATGAGGAACAAACTGGAGAAGGAATAAGGGAGAAAGAATGAAAGAAAAAGAGATGGGTCTTGGGACTATATTGTAATGTAATCCTTCATGGAGCTGAGACCTTCAAAGCCAAGATGAAGTGTCTCAAACAATATTACATCTATTAGTGGGTCAAGAATAAGTATAGGAAAGGCTATAATTGTCTCTCTCCATGTTATTCTTCAGGACAAAAAGACTGATGCTTTTACCATTATTTATTTCTTGTACGTCTTTCAAAGCCAATCTGGGAAGGATTTTTCTCCTTCATTCAAGAGCAAGATAAAATGCTTTAAATGAATAGGTATTTGCAATTAAATGAACTTTTAAAAATTAAAAGTCCCAACTTCCAACCCTGGAAGCCCCAACTATCAGTTGGAGGAAAATTGTAGTCTAGTTAGGGTTGTCTGGGGAAATAAGGGACAGAGCTCCTGTACCTTTAATACTGTAGATGTGCATAACAGGGAATTTCAGCAGGTGGCAAGTAATATCTTCAGAAGTTCCCTTTTCTAGACAACCACTGGCTGGATTCACACTGCAGAATTAATGCAGTCTGATATTGCTTCAACTGCCATGGCGCAATGCAATGGAATTTGGGGATTTGAAGTTTTGCAACCTATTTAGTCTTCTCTGTCAGAGAATGTTGGTGCTCCACAAAATTACAAACCCCAAGATGGATAAAGCCATAACTGTTAAAGAGGTGTCAAACTGCATTACTTCCAGAGTGTGGGGGCAACCACTGTAAGATATAACATGTTCATTATTTCAAATGCTAATAACAAGTACCGTAATAGGAACCAATTATTTTTTAGAAAGATAACATTCCAGCAAACTCTGGCACAAATAAGTGTGTTATATCTTTAAGTGCAAACCATCAATATTGCTTTACTACATCTAGTTCATTAAAAACAGCTCAGGTAACCACATCTAGCATTATCCATTGTGGTGTAATGATTTGAGCATTGGACCACAACTCTGGAGATCACGGTTCAAATCACTGCTTGGCCATGGAAATCCACTGCCTGACCTTGGACACATTCTCTCAGCCTCACAGGAAGGCAAATGCAAACCTCATCTGAACAAATCTTGCCAAGAAAACACCATGGCCTTAGGGTCACCACATGTCAGAAACAACTTGAAGGCATATAACAACAACAAACCACATCTAAATTATAAACAGGAAGAAGAGAAAAATGATGAATCTCTGCTCCAACCTTTTTCTTTTCTGGAGATGTGTGGCTGCTCTTGGTACTCTCTTCTTCTACTTCTCGGTCACAAGTTAGAGGGTCACATCCTGGTTCTGGTTTCTGTCCATTCCCAGTATCCTGTTCTACAGGCTTCCAACCTGTTAGGTTGACACCAGCTGCACACCACAACTAAACGGAGAAAAACAACGTCTGACTAAAGAACAGTAGGGGCTTTTTTCATGGAAAGAAGGTAGAGTGTCTTCTTTGCCCAATATTAAGCATTCACAGTATGTCAGGATTCAGCAAAATGTCAAACAAATCATTTCAGAAGAGTTTGGAAAAATTACCCTCACCTGTATTGCTTCATGTATTGCTTCAACTAGTAGAACATAAAGGAGAACCCTTTCCTTCTTCCAGCACCTTGATAATTTGCAAAAAGGGTTTGAAATTAAGCTAAGGAGCCTTAGAGCCTAAAGCTGCCAGCAATAAAGGCTTCCTAGATTATTGATGGAATGCCCAAACAGTGATATTGTTTCCATTACTAGGCAAGGCAGAAATCTTCTTACTAAAATAAAAAGAAAGCTTTTGCACATTTTAAACATTTACCTTCATGGTTGGATCTTTTTCTACCAGAGGGCGGCAGTACACAGGCACTGGGACATTCTTCATCCTGTTGTCCTCTTGACCACCATTGGGGCTTAGCTATTGGGGCAGAAAAACCGAACAGTTAACTCATATTGTTTGCATGTGATGCCAAACTTATTTTCACGTAGGAAAAATCCTGTTGGATTGGATCAAAGGTTTATCTTGTCCAACACTTTCTTCCTCACAGTGGCCAACCAGGAAGCCACACCTCTCTAGGAAAATCTAGGTCCTCCAGCGCAACTCTATGGTCAACTTCTGCTAGACATTGACCACAGAATTACACTGGAGGACCTACAAATGCCTAGATAAGTGTTTGCTCTAAGGAATCTTTAGGTCCTCCATCTTCACATCTGGCAGGGGATTGATCATAGAGTTACAATGGAGAATCTAGAGATAACATACTACTCAAATCCATGAATAATCAAATCCGTAAAAGCCAAAACTGCAAATGTGGACAACTGACTGTATACATGTAACGTGTGTGTGTGTGTGTGTGTGTGTGTGTGTGTAAGGTTTTAAAATATGAAACAGAATTTATATTAAAGAAAATACAGTGCGCCTGCACCATACGCAGACGCACTATACGTGGCTTCCTGCTTATGCAGAAGCCACGCGACGATAAAAACAATAGTGTGCATGCCCCATTTTTTCCTATGAGGCATGAGAATACACAGATTTTCCCTTATGCCGGGGGGAGGGGGGCCCCAGAATGGATCCTCTGTGTAAGGAGAGGGCCCACTGTATAACTGATGTCATTACACCTGCCTCTTATTTATGAGACCATCTGATTGCCACTGTAAGTGGGAACTGAATACAAATGAACAAGTATGTTGACAGAAGTGGGGCAAAGTCTTTTAAACCCTCCTATGCACTCAGCACAGAAATTTAAGGACTCCTGGAGCAGGACTTCTCCATCTTCTTCCTTTGTCAGTCAACAGAGAAAGGAACCTAGGAGAGGGAACCTTCTTGATAGTAGCACTTCAGCTGTTTAATAATATCTCCACGGAGAGGCTCAGCTAGTGCCTACTTTATAATTTTCCAGAGTCAGGTGGAGAACTTCTGCATACACCCAAGCCTTTCAAATATTTTGCGCTGAATAACAAACACATTTACAAGAAAGCATTTGCAGCTCCAATAGCTGCTAAGACATGTTTAAGTAATATTTCTGTCTCCTTCCCAGGTTTCTAGCATGGACTAGTTTTCTTGGTGTGGCCACCTGATCCTGCTACTCTCACCAAAGAGATGCTACCTGTTTGTATTTGGCTGGCAGGCTCCAACCACATGCCTGCAAGCGGCCATCATCATTCCGCACATGCTCTCGGACTTGGCGGTATTGCTCACGCTTCTGTTCACGACGTGCAGATGATGTGCATTCACTGAGGAGAGAACCAACAGTGTTCATTTTCAATCTGTGTTTAGAAATAAGAGGCAGAGAGTTGAGAAAGTGTTGCTGTTGAAGTGAGGGTGAAGTGTGGGGAGTCCAGCAAAAATATATTTGGGAAGCAACTAAGAAAGAAAGCTAGGGCATTCAAGTGAGGAAACAGAAAGAGAGGCATACACAAGGCCAAAATCTTAACCTCTATGGAGATAAAAGCTTAGGTTTCTGTCACTACTAAAGTTAGTGTTTAGTGGTGCAATGAGTCCTCTAAATAGAACATACTGGCTGGGCAATTCCGTGAGCTATAGCCAAAAAGGAACTTTTCCAAGCACTGGTTTACATGGATTTAAAATAACAGGTCATCAAAAACCTAGACCAGAGGTTAGGAACTTGTGAGCCTTCAGATGTTTTTGGACCCAAATTTCAATGAACCCCGGTCAGATGGTCCATGGCCAGGAATTATAGAAGATGATGTCCAATAGCATTTAGAAGTCCACGGAAGGCTATCCTTATTCTACAGTAAAATTTCTACCCTTAAGTGAAACTTGATTCCCCTTGGGTAATATGCAGAATGAATAAATTGCTTGTTATAGGGTACCATTTCACCATATTGAATCTCACCTAAGCATCTGAAATAGATATGTTTCATTTAAGCCAACTTAAAACATGATAAAATTAATGTTTCTCGCTTCGTTGACAAAGGTAGTTTATGGTTTCTGGCACAAGTGTTTGAATATATATTAATAAAAATATGTGTTTTCCATTTTACTTTAACTGAAAAGTTTTACTGTGGCATTCCTGCAAAAACAAACAAACAAACAAACATCTTTCCCACCATTCCTCAAGGCACAAGGCAGGGTACAACATGTTAAAACACAAAACACAATTTAAAAAAAAAAAAAGAAAATATGTAAAACCAACAATAATTAAAATACAACAGATATGTCAGATTTAACTAGCTAGCTCCAACAGGCCTGCGTGGAAGAAGACAAGCCCTCCCTTCATCCACCATCTTGAGGGAGAGAAAGGCAGGCTAGCTCCAACAGGCCTCCGAGGGAGAGCACATTTCCTGGACTTTTCCCCTTCCCTATTGCCATTCCCTCTCTTTTTGTGTCTTGTCTTTTTTAGATTGTAAGCCTGAGGGCAGGGAAATGTCTAATTTACAAATTGTAAGCTGCTCTGATAGCCATGGCTGAAGAGCGGAATATAAATAAATAAATAAATAAATAAATAAATAAATAAATAAATATTATTATTATTATTATTATTAATGGCAGTGTGTAATTAAAAAAAATAAGTAAAAAAAAATAAGACAGTCAAGTATGTGGAATTTCAGCTGATTTTTGTACAGCTCTGCATAGTTTAGGTTTCAGACAAGCAGCTGAACCAAGGAGTCTTGGTAGGCAAAGCAAACAAGAACTCACTCATCTGGGAAGAACTCAAGGGTGCGACTCCCAGCTGAGATCTGGCACATGGTGTGGCTGCGGCGTTGGCTGAACCCAGCTGTTGTGGGAGATTTGTAGTGGATGTTCACTGAAGGATAACTTCTCTTTGTTGGTGGGGGGCTGGAGGAGGAGCTGAACAAGCGACTGAAACTGGAGAGAAATAAAGAAACCAAGGAGCACTCAATTCTGAATTTCTTATTATTACCACCTGATAAAGAAATGTGGGAGTTACAAGGCTGAAATTACCAGCTAGCCATTTGACAACTTTAGCAGATTTTGCCTGGGACCCACTTTCCATATTTTTTTACATCAAAAAAACATTTTTCCCACTACAGCAAGGCTACCGTATATACTCAACTATAAGTCGAAAAATTTATGCCAAAAAGGATCCCAAAATCCTGGGTCGACGTATACACGGGTCTATACGGTAATGTGGCTCAGTGGTGGCAGTGGGGGGGGGGGTTGAGTGGCATGCCCTTTAGTCCAGGGAGACTGCCCTTAAAGGCCACGGAGGGAGTATCAAGCTCCCCTGCTTCTCTCCTTCAAAAGAGAGGTCGCCCCCTGTCCCTTTTCCTCTCCCTTCCCTTTGGACTCGGCAGCATGAGCAGCCAGGATTAGGGAATAGTTTCTTTTCTTTTGCAAGCATGAGGAAAGCTGCCTTTCCCTGAGAGGGGCTGGCTTGAATGCTCACCTAGCAATGGCTCCTTCAGGAAAGTGTTAAGGCTTTTAAAGGAGCCTTAACACTTACTCACTGGAGCCACTCAGGAAAAGAAAAAGGAGCTGGAAAGAAGGTCTCTCTCTTTGGGGAAATCTCCCAGCCGCTGCTTGAGCAGCTAGCATAGAGCTCTCCTCATCTTTTTAAAGAGGAAGAAACTAATCCCTAATCCTGGCTCCTCATCCTGCAGAGTCCAAGGGGAGAGGAAAAGGGACAAGGAGCAAGCGAGGGAAGGAAGAAGTAGGGATGGCTCCATGGGAGGGAGGCAGGGAGGAAAGGGCAGTCTCCCTGGACAAAAGGGAGAGAGGGCTGTGAATTTCTCACTTTTCAAAGGGGGAAAAAACCTAAGACTGGCCATAGCTATGGCTGGGAGAAGCCAGCTTGCCTGATTTCACCAGCATCAGGAAAAAGAAAAAGGAGAGAGCTCTATTTAGCTCAGTGGTTCCCAAACTCTGGCCTTCCAGGGGTTTCAGACTTCAGCTCCCAGAATCTCAAGCCATTAGCTAAGAGGGCTGAGGCTTCTGGGAGTTGAAGTCCAAAAACCTGGAGGAGCAAAGTTTGGGAACCACTGGTAGCTGCTCTCGACTTAAAGGGGCAGAAGCTTAAGACTTGCTGGAGAGCCTAAACTGAAAGGGAGGGGAGAAAGGAGCCTCTCTTTAACTCTTTCCTCTCCAAAATATACAAAAGAACAAACAAATCTGAATCTCCCTCCTTGGAGGTCTTTAAACAGAGGCTGGATGGCCATCTGTCAGGGATGCTTTGATTTGGATTTCCTGCATGGCAGAATGGGGTTGGACTGGATGGCCCTTACTGTCTCTTCCAGTTCCAATTCTATGATTCTATGAACCCTTTGAGTTAGAGAGCCCCAAGGGAGAAGCATGGGAGAGGGAGCACTGGGGATGGCAGCAGAGATGGCTCTTTGGAGCTTGCCCTCACAGAGCACCAAAAGGCAAGCAGAGCAGCAGGGATGGCTCAGGGGCAGCAGCCACTCAAAGGAGCACCAAGAGGCAAGTGGAGCAGAGGGACTGTGACTGCACCCTCGACTTATCCACGGGTCATATTAAAATCCATAATGTTGGCCCCCAAACCCCACCTTGACTTATACATAAGGTCGACTTATACACAAGTATATATGGTATATACTTTGCTCTACAAGAGAACTGTTGCTCGTGGAGGCTTTTGGGAATGGCAGTTCTTCCTTATCTGACCAAATTTCTTTTTTGGAGGAAGTCATTTGAATAGACCAGGGGTCTGCAAAAACAGGGAGGGTGGTATGTTTCCTGAAAATCATGTACTGTTGAGCCCCTGAGTTAATAATAAGATGCTCCTGACCTTCCCATTTATCCTAGCTAAACTGTACCATTCACAAGGTCTTTTGTCACTTGGTTCACTGTCAGGTCAGTTGTTGTTTTCCCATGTCCCCATTTTGGAAAGGAGGAGTTCTCCTTTCCAAAATGGAAAGTTCTCAGCAGTGTTGTGGTGGGGATCCCTTCTTATCCAGCTAGCTGCAGGTTTACTAGGCCATATTAGTGGTTAGCTGAGAAGAAAACATTTCATATATCCTATAGAAACCCAAAACATCAAACATAGCATGCTCCAGAGGATTCAGGGGGAAATGGCTTGTAAATACTTAGGGTAGACCTTGGGCTTTGTTGGAGTGCTGAATCCCATCAGGGTACTGTGTAGATCTCCAGTCCTGCTTTTTGAAGTTATACATTCCCTGTTATACACATTCTTCCTCTTTCGTCTGATAGAATGTAAAACTAGCCAAATCTAAATGTTAAAAAAAATTGTGATAACATACCATCACAGTGATGCTATGCCATTTCATATCCAATGAGTACAGACAGGATTATCTCACTTCTGCTACTAAAAATCAACTGGCAGCATGATTGTGCCTTTGACTGAGCTTCATGGCACCCATCTTACTGCCAAGACATTACTTACAATTGCCAAATAGTTGATTTCTTTTTCTCTTGTACAGATGGATGTTCCCGGGAGGCTCTGTAGACAAATGTAACAGAGAATTCTTGAACGGTATAGTAAAACAGGGGGATGTTCCCTCAGCTGAATGGGCAATGACAATGGCAACAAGTTCATATGGACAGTTTGATAACCAATTCATTGTTCAGTATCTGGGGCTTATAATACTTCTGTTCAACAAATTGAACAGACCAGCTTAGAAAGTAGCATACTCTCACTTGCTGAAGATTTTAGGCACAAGTTGGATGGTGATTCCTGTACTACAAGGAGCTGGACTAGATGACCTCTGGAATAACTTCCATTTTTATAGAGCGCCTTCTAATTATGTGATCCTGCGCTAGCTTTGAAAGGATGTGATTGTACAGAAAAAATGACCACAATCCCAGTATATCCAATAAGTTCTGCTTTACGGCCTTGGTTTGACTACTGTGGAATCTAGAGTACTGCAATAGATGGACTACTTGCAGTCTGAACCCATGCCTGGGAAATTGCATTTTAAGAGTAATTTGGTAAATGGTAAATGCCTCTATCCTTTAAAAGGCAATTAGAAAAGTATTGTGAAGTTGAAGGCGTTCATGGCCGGCATCCATAGTTTTTTGTGGGTTTTTCGGGTTATGTGGTCTTCCAATAGAGATTATGGACACCTTTCAGAGGTGTTTTAATTGTCTATTCCTGCATGGCAGGAGGTTCTATTAGATGGCCCTTGCAGTCCCTTCCAACACTGAGATTCAATGAACAAACAAAAAAAAAGTCCAAACTTCACCTGATCATCTCTGTCCACCTGACAGCCTCCTGTAGCTCCATCAACCTTTCCTTGTATTGGTTGCGTTCCATGAGGACTCGGGCCATCTCCACACGAGTGAACCGCCTTCGCTGTGCTATGGGGATGTTGTCCTGCAGGGGGGAGGAGGATGGCTTCAACCAATGGGAAATGGAAGGGGACTGATGTTAGTAAAGGTTAGCTTCTCTCAGGCCTTCTGTAATCCTGCCTCCACCACAATTATTTCCAACTAGTCAAAGAAAATCTAGCCCCAATTTCATACTGCAAAGCAAATTGGAACAGAAGTAATGAGCAGAAATTTGTTCTCTACAGGCCTTCACAATAAGTGAGTTAGCATCCAGGTTTATGTTAAATCCATGCACAGACAGCTGTAATACCACAGAAGTGAGTCTGATTTAGAAACATTAATATAAAGCAAACGTGGAGTATTATTTAAAAAAAAGACAGAAGTAACAATCTCTTAACATTGGCCAAAAGCAGTCCCTTCACCTACAATGTGAATATCGTTTCTTCCTCCCTGCCTTCTTTCATGATTTACATAGATCAGCCATTTTAAAAAACTATTTTCATCTGATTTATTTGCTTGCACAATCAGCCTTTACATTACCAAAAAGAAGTTTATAAACATTTTTAAATATTTCAAAATGGCCACAGAAATGGGGATGTCAATAACTTCAAAGCAATAGCGAAAGCAAATGCTTGTAACTTACAAACTGTGGAGGTGTCTTTTTCCTCCAGAAAAAAAAATATTATATACCATTAGGTAGACAAAAAAGTATTTAAAACATCACTACAATATTTAAATTGTTACATCCATCTCTACTAAGTTAAGCAAGAAAAGGTAAATCTGAATCCCAATTAATAGCCTGATATCAACAGTATCTTTTCAGCACTGTATACACAACACACATAGCTCACAGTATTAAAAACAGCCTTGTTTTCTCTGCAAAGCAGTCCAAAACCTCAAGTGATTGGTGACAGCTGCAAAGGTGGTGGAACTTGCAGCTAATACCCAGCATAGCAATCTTACCTAGTTATATTAATAGTCTGAATGGTTCCCTGTGGGAGATCCCATTTACCAGTGAGCAGTGTGGAAAGAAGGACAGCTTCAAATTACAGCCTCCCAGTAAACCTGGAAAAATGACTTGCTATGTCAGGGATTTAGAGAAGAGGCGTGGCATTAAAAACATTTTCATGAGGGCAATTGTGCCTAGCAAAGGTAGTTTTAGGGATTTTCAGAGTCTGATTTTATATCTCACCCATCTTATGACCTGAGTGTAATTTCAAGAAATGAGTTGGTTAAAATCTTTAGTTATCTTTAGTTCTTGCATGGCAGGGGGGTTGGACTGGATGGCCCTTGTGGTCTCTTCCAATTCTATGATTCTATGTTTCTATTCTATGATCTTTAATATATGAACCCTGAGACCTACAGCTGTACATTCATCAATGGGGAGTGGGCATTTTTCTTGGTGTTGGTGTGTTGAAACATTAAGCCACATATTCTTATTTTTAAATTTGTATTTGTATTTTTTAAAAACTTTTGGCTGTTTATGCTAAAACCAGCATAAGCATCAAAATCATCTAGAATTAAGTCTTGGGATGGGAGGGCAGGGGGAGGTTAAACATTTTCTCCAGCTTAAAGATCCTGACAAAATGTCTTTTGCCAGGAAAGAACCTGCTGCACTGAAAAGTAATGACCTGCAGTAGCATTGCCATTTTCACATGATTGCACCCAAAGAGCAGTTCCTTTGACACAGTGAAAGTAAAACAGAACAACCCACCACTGGCTAACCACACACATGGAAGATCAATAAAGTAAATGAGGAAAAGATTCCCTCCCCCCAAAACCCCTCCTTTCCCAGGCATATTAATAATGTAATATACCAATTCTGTACAGAGATAGCTGCTTACATCCTCGACCTCTTCTTTGGGATCTCGTCTGGCAACAATCACTTCTGATTTCACCCTAGAAAAAAAGGACAAAGCATGTCAAGCAAAGCAGGAGCTTCCTTGGTTGAACATTTCAGCAGAGTAGATCAGTTTGGAAAAGTTACTTTTTCACTACAGTTCTTAGAAATTGTATACATTGTTACGTAAGCGCCGCGCAGCATCCACACAGCACAGCGTGGTGCTTATGTAACCAGTGTGCCAGTGGCGCACTCGTTACGCCACCGCCTCAGCTCTAGAAGAACCCGCTTTTTGCGGGTACTTTTTTCCGTCGGCGGGAAGCTGTGTGATTTAGCGGCTGCGGCTTCCCTCCGGCAGAAAAACAGGCACCAGGAGGCCACCATTTTTTGGCAGTCTGTACTGCGCCTATGATAAGAAGGGCACAAAAGTTCAGACAAAGGTGCAAAACAGACCACACCAATAGAGCGGTGTCCCAGTGCCCCTTTCAGTGCCAGATCAGGGCAGCAGCAACCGCACATCACAGCCCTAATCCAGCAGTTTGTCACTCAAAAAGAACCAGCAAAATGCTGCTCCTTTTTGGAGCGGCAAAAAGCTGCCCTTGCCGCTATGGGGTCAGCTTTTCATCAAGTCTTTGGCACAGCATGTCTAAATGCAGCACCAAAGAAACAGTTACAGCACTTAGCAATAAGTAAGTAAATGCTTCCAAAATGTAACACATAGAACAGATTGCTAGTACTGACCACTAATATATACACATATTCCACTTTAACTGCAACGGCAACATCCCATGGAACCCTGAGATTTGCAGTTTAGGTATTAAGAATTATTAGCCAGAGAGCTTTTGGGCGAGTAAACTACAAACCCAGAATTCCACAGCATGTTACCATGGCAGTGGAATAGAGCACAGTGTGATGTGATAAGAAAGTATCTCTTTTTACAACTACAGTGCTACCTCGGGTTACGAAATTAATTCGTTCCGCCGCTCCGTTCGTAACCCGATACATTTCGCAACCCGAAAAGGCTTTCCGTTAGCGCTGGAAAGCCGCTAGCCGCGCTTTGCGTTTGAATTTCGCGCCGAAATAAATTTCGTAACCCGAAAAAAACATCGTATCCCGGAACAGTTTTTTCCAATCTAACTTTTTCGTATCCCGGAAATTTCGTAACGCGATCAATTCGTATCCCGGGGTACCACTGTATGAAGAAACAGATCTGTTGCATCTTTCCTGTGGTATGGTATATCTCTTTTTGTCACTAAGCATTAAGCAGAACATGTCAATTATATAGGACATGTCTTTATATAGGACAGGTTCATTAGCTCCCAAGAACAGTGCTAAGAAACATATTACTCAATCAGTTCCAACCAGTTCAATAAATTCTCAAGTTAGTTAAATTTAGTAAGCCAGTGTGAATGTTCTGAAGTCTGAGCCTTGATCATTTTTTTTTTTCTATTTTGGTGCTGCCAAATTTGCCAAGGGACTTTTGGTTGAGAAGCTGTTCTGGCAAAAGTAATGGTTCACCTTTTCAGCTCCTCTTCAAGCTCCTTGATTCGGCCTTCCATCTTGGCTTTTGCTTGCTTTGCTGCTTCAAGCTCCCCTTTCAACACCTCCTGCTCTCCAGTGAGCTGGTCTACCTTTGCAATTAAATCATTCTTCACAATGTTCAAAGCATTTCTTCAAGACAACGAAAAGAAAACAGAAAAGTCTTTAGCTTTGGGGACAACACATGGCACTCAAGCATGCTATGCAAGAGTTCTAAGGAAATGTTCATCAGAAATATGGAGGGATCAAGCTGTCTATTAACCAAATCCTTAATATTGCAAAACAGCATCAAGAGACTATGCCTGGTGAAACAAATACATGACCAAAAAAATATAATTTAAAAAACCAGGAACTAAATGTAGGCCTTCCCGACTGTAGAAGCCCAGATGTTTTTGATGACTGCTCTCTTCATCCAAAGATACCATGCCTAATGGTGAAGGATTATGATAGTCACAATCCAAAATCCGGCAACCCAACACAATGTTAAGAAAGACTGTAGCAGAAGGTGGGTTTCAGCAGTTTTTTCAGAATACAGATGCAGCTTGAAAGGAGGGGCCAACTTCTGCCCACAGCATGTAAATTTATCTTATTTTCACCCCAGTAAACAGAATTTGGCATAATCTTTCCTTGCCTCTAAAAGCTGCAAAAGTTCTTCAGGCAGACACAACAGTAGGATAAAAGAAATGTCTATATTTAATGGAAGAGGACTTCTTGCAAGGGATGGGTTGCACCTCGCACCAGCTGGCAGAAACATTTTTGCCAGTAGTCTCAATAATTTTATGGAGAGCTTTAAACTGAGTTATGTGGGGAGGAAGACAGTATTTCGGAAGGCTGGAGTTCATCAAGGGCTGGAGATAATAGGCAAATTATTACAGGGGGAACACGGCAAATAGTGCAAGGACCCATCAATGAGAGGGGAAAAATTTTACACAGGCAGTTAGGGGAGAGGACATTAGATGCCTGTACATTAATGCACAGAGCATGAGAAATGCTGAACTTGAACTCCTAGCATAACAAAGGAAATATGATATAATAGGCATCACTGAAACCTGGTGGAAAGAGTCTCATGATTGGAATGTAGTAATAGAGGGGTATAACCTTTTAAAGAGAAATAGGCAAATAGGAAAGGAAGAGAAATAGCATTATATGTCAGGGATGTTTACACCAGTGAAGACATCCAGGACCTCAATCCTGGAAGCCAGGTGGAAAGCATCTGGATAAAAATTAAAGGGGAAGGAAACAACAGAGATGTTACCGTGGGCATCTACTATAGACTTCCACATCAGACTGAGGAACTGGATGATGCCTTTCTATAACAGATGACCACTCACTCAGAAAGGAGAGATGCATACTTCATTCTAGGGCTTGGAATTACTTCGTTATAAGCAACATTGTAATCTGCAGGTAGCTACATTTTAGATAATGTGGGTATAACAAAGTTGCATTTTGAAAGCTATATGGCAAGTAAAGGAAAGTAACAGTTTCTAATTATTTACAAAAGTTAAAAGGCATTTTAAAAGGTATTTTGATGGGAAGTTTTAACATTTTACATCTCTTATCAACCTTAAATTTCCCCTCTTAAAAAGTAACAGAAAGTAATGAAAAAGTAATGAGCTGCACACCAAGGAACATAATGGCTGAGATTCTGGATCAGGAGAAACCTTCTGTATGTGCCCAAACCCCACAAACATTTTCTGTGCTGCAGCTCAACCTATCCACATCCATCTCACATCCATCTCCTCACCAATAGAGAGCAAAGGGAGATCACACAATAACTTCATCCTTAGGAACACCCAGAGGTTTGCCAGCAATTCCAGAGGATGCCTTTTACTGTAAATGCAGCTATATGAAAATAACTGGACACTCTTCTGGGTGCTGCAGCAGTGAAAATATGGCTTTGTGTGGGAGGGATTTCAGTCATTGCACAGTTAGTACAGAATTCTAGTCCCTACAATGACAAAAAAGTGTGTTAAATTGGTATAAGATGGGTTTATGCCACCACAGCTCACTAAAAGGATGCCAGACAGCAAGTTACCTTGCCCAGTAACCTTGTCAAATTACCTTGACTGTTACTAAATCAGCTGCTTTCACCTGCAATTATGGGGTCTAAATTACAACTCCCATCATCCCTGTAGAAAAACACAATCAGAGCCTAAGAGCTCACCTGACCCTTAGAGCCCTGGTAGCGCAGTGGTTAAATGCCTGTACTGCAGCCACTCACTCAAAACCACAAGGTTGCGAGTTCAAGACCAGCAAAAAGGGCCCAAGCTTGACTCAGACTTGCATCCTTCTGAGGTTGCTAAAATGAGTACCCAGACTGTTGGGGGCAAATTGGCTTACAGTTGTAAACCACTTAGACACTGTTTAGGTGGTATGAAGCGGTATATAAATGAAGCTTGTTTGTTAGTTTAGAGCAAGCTTTTATCTCTTGGCAATGAGAGCAAGCTGGTGGAGATAAGGTGATCTTTAAAGCTACTTGAATATTACCTTCTCCAGGTTTTGCAGAAACAGGAGCTGTTTGTGCACCCAATTGTCTAGGGAAACGTTTAATGGTTTTCCAAAAAGCAACATGCAGATCTTACCAGAGGCCAAAACATGCAATATTTATAGGCAGACAGGAAAAAGAAAATCTTTCCATAATAGTCTTACTTAGTTTCCAGCAGCTGTGTGTTCTCCATCAACAGATTCCCCACTTCTTTGCCCATCCCTGAGAGGTGGAAAAGCACAATAAGATAAGAAGGCACACAGTTTTTGAACTGCAGTCCCTTAGAAAGAGGCTGAGGTTCCTACTAGACCATTCTTATTTAGAAAAACCTTATTTAGCAAGGCTATGTTTTGCTGCACAGTGCAAAGAGTATGCCCACCCTGTTGAAGCTGAAGAGCAGAAGCAGTATTTCTAAGAGAGCAAGTGTGTCCATTCACTCAAGTACTGGAACTTCCTTCCTGTTCTCTTTGCTACCAACTCTCCTCTGCCACACTCTTTCCCCTTCCTTCCCAGATTGCTACTGAGGAGCAGACAGATTGCCCTTACCCATCAATTGGAAAAAAATAATTTTGGGATGACAAATCACAGAATCCTCCAGTCCCCATGGATACTGGCTCAGCAGGTTGGGGGATTCTGGGAAATGTGGTTCCAAAAAGTAACTTATCCATGTTAATAGCTTATCTTGTTATTGGTCTGAATGGTCACTTGCAAAGGAGCTTTGAACCTAAGCCAAAGGCTGCATGTGCACCTATGGCAACAGACTGAACACCCTTCCTCTGAGCGGAGCAATCCGATCACTGAACAATAGTTGTATTGCATTTCTGTTTGTTTGGAAAATACTGCTAATGTGTGCCGGATGCTCTTTTTCTCTGCTTTTCTTCACTGACACTGTGTAGCCCATCCTTTGCTCTACATATATTTTTCTTTTTTCTCTTTGTGAAATCAAAGCTATTTCAAAGAAAGATGTAGCTTAAAAACATGATGTGTCTTGAAGTGATCCATACACATCATGGTCACCATTCTAATCACAGGGGATAACTCCCTGCATCTCTGTTTAATATATTGGGACTTACGTCCAAAGAAACTCACATGAATGCACTCGAAAATACCTTTGAAACCTTTCTTGGCCTGTTTGGTGCTTTTGTGCATTAAATTTGTTAATGTGAAACGGACAGTAGGAAAGAGCCAGTTGGGTTTAAGTGGAACAAAATGTGAGACTTTGATCTGACTTTGAATTCCTATTCAATCACAAAGATAAGACTTGCAAAGTCAGGAAGCATCCTCCTTCCGTATGTTGAGAATTCAATAGTCTAGTGTTGTAGCTGAAAACTGAATGGAACTCATATTCTGAATTATAGACTGAAAAGGGTTTTTTTCAACTCCTGAAATGAGGCAAACATCCTCTTTCCAGTCTACAGCTCTCAGCATCCCCCAGCAAACAGGGCCAGGGCATGTTGGTTGGGAGTTTCTTAGGCCCCATACAGACAGGCCAAAATAAAGCTGCTCCGGGTCACTTTGAAGGTATACTGTTTAAATGATGCATGTGTCCTAAGAGGCCAGAAGTTGCACCAAAGCTGCACTCCAGTCTTTACGACAGCATACCTCCAAAGTGACCCGAAGCAGCTTTATTTTGGCCTGTCTGTATGGGGCCATAGAGATGTCATCCAAAGAAGTAATACAGTGCACCCTTCACATTTGCTGGGGTTAGGGGCACAGGACCTCGCAAAAGTGGGGAAAATGCAACCAAAACTCCACTATTTTTTTTTACATGACAGAACACATCTCTAAGAATCTCTAAGTCTGCCAACGCAATTCTACAGTCAATATCAGCTAGACATTGACTACAGAATCATGCTGAAGACAATGCCTACAGAAGTGTTTTCTCTAGGAAGCTCTAAGTCCTCCAGTGTGATTCTATGGTCAATTTCCAGCCGAGTTACCATGGAGAACCTAGAGATTCCTAGAGACAACATATCAATTAAATCCGTGAATAATCAAACCTGCAAAAGTCAAAGCCGCAAAAGTGGCGGGGGGGATGGTACACTTATTATCCATTCTTTCTTTCTACATCACTTCCCATTTCACACTGTGTAGGGAAACATTATTTTGATTTTTGTTTAGCTTGCATTTGGAGGACAACAGCAAAAGTACACTCAGAACAAACTGAAAGTTAAAGGAGACGCATGGCAGCAGAGAAGACATGAGAACACATCACTAGACACCAAGGCATCACACAGACCTTCTTCCCACAATGAGATGAGATGGGGTGATGATAACAAAGGCAAGTCCCCCAATGAGAATGGCAAAGAAGCAGCAGTTGTGGTTTTTTACAAAGCAAAAACAAAATATATCCTACAACAATTAATCAGACAAATAGAGGTGAATCCCTTCTGATGTTTCAGACTACATGTGATCAGCATGCTGTCCTTAACAGATCTTTGCAAAATTATATAATTTCAGACTTAAATTTGTAATGCCAGTTTAAGAACTTCAGTCTGATAGTTAACTACAGGCCGCTTCCCATGTTATGTTTGTTTCTAATTATGCCATAGTTACACTTCTTGACTTAGTGAAAAAGACACTAGGGCAGCGACAGTCAATCCCAGCTGCCCCATGTCGGTTGCACTCTCCTGTTATTCTTCTTAATGTATACTTGAACATTTAAAAACATCTTCTATGGTCTAGATACTGGGCATGGGTTGGAGAAAATGAAGAAATATAAGCAATAGCTTTGATTTGCCAGGAAATTTGAAGGGCCTTTGTAGCACATTTTGGGGTCCTGGGCAAGCATATCCTCGGGAATTTCTATTCCCTCATACAAGGCACCAAGACTTGTAAACAAAACACAATTAAATAATACAATGTCTGAATTAGGAATTACTGTTTTGAAAATACTCTAAACCAAATTTAGCCTAGGATACATGTAAGGATCAGCAAATTACAACCACCTGGGGAGTATCCTTCAGTTTGGCACAGTGTTTGTGTGTGTTGTGTGTCTTTAAGACTTCTGTTGATTTATGGTACGCACATGAATTTCATAGCATTTTCTTAGGTAAGGACTATGTAGAGATGTTTTTGCCAGTTCCTTCCTTTGAAATTTAGCTTACAGCACCTGTATTTAGACTATAGCACCATGCATCATTTAAACAGCATATCTCCAAAGTGAGCCAAAGCAGCTTTATTTTGGCCTGTCTGTTCGGCCCTATATCTACAACTGCACCCTTACCTGAGAGTAAACCCTACTAAAGACAATGCAACCAACTTCTGAGTGATGATACATAGACTGTAGTATAAGCAGTATGGCGTCTGGCCTTGAAGAGGCAGACTGTCAAGTGTTGGGAGCATGCTGCTCTATCTGCTGACTCTCATCTTTGCTTGTATGCTTGAGGAAGGCACACAAACACACAGGAAGAGCAAAAAGCAGCAAGGTTATGAAACTGTGTCAGCAGTAGGAGTTTTGCAGGGATGTTGGTCTTTGTAAGTGCCCAAAGTACTAATTCCTGATACTGGCCTCTTAAGAAAGTATTGAAAATACCAATCTAATTTAGAAACAAAAGCTTGTTTGTCTTGATGTTTCCTCGAAACAACTGAGATTAGGGCTGTATCCACAATGGAGAAATAATCCAGTTTGACACCACTTTAACACTCTCTGACAAAGAATGTGAAATGTTTCACAAAACTACATTTCCCAGAACTGAATAGCATTGCACAAATGGCAGTTTAAGTGGTATCAAGCTGGATTATTTCTGCAGGGCAGTTGCAGCCTAGGAAACCTTTGCCAAGCCATGTGAAGAACCCACAGTATTATCAGTAGAGCCAAGTCCATCTTCTGCTTACTCTGGCTTTACAAAAATTTGTTAAATAAATATATTTAATATATATTTATATACTTAAAACCAATCAAAGCTAATCTAAATGCCTTGCTACTGCTTGAGAATGGGAGGAAGGAAGAAACTATGATTAAATGCTCCTTGTCTGGAGAAAAAGTAGCAAGGGAGGGTGGGTGAGTGTGTATGTGCCTTTAAGTCACCTGTTGAGTTACAGAAACCCCATGGATTTTACAGGGTTTTGTTAGGCAAGGAATACTCAGAGGTGGTTTTGTTAGTCCCTTCGCCTGAAATATAGCCTACAGCACCAAGTATTACCTAAGGTTGAACCCGCTTAGCTTCCAAGATCAGACATGATCTGGTGCCTAGGAAATTTAGGCATTGCAGTATGGGAGGGTAGCCTAGTCTTTTTCTTGATGTGCCACCTGGAATACAAAGTAATTTCTTTCAAAGGAGGTTTGAAACATTAACATTGGAACTTTTGCACTGCATTTCTGGGTGCCATAGCACCTGAAGAAAATCACAAGAGATCAGTTGGGTTGAATCTTCCCAACAAAGGTGCTAGGTTTTTAAAAAATATTTTACAGTTTTATAGTTCTGAGGAAAAAAATATCCAACAGTATTGCAAGCTGCTTGAAACATCAAAGTGGATAAGCACCTATATCCCCAAAGTGATGGGGATTGTTTCCCAGACAATGGCAACTGAAAAACAATCTACTTCTTTTCAGGAAAGCAACCTCATCGCCATCACCATCATAGGAACAAAACAAAACAAGTCCCAAGAACAAGTGGGAAATAAAAAGGATGAAAAGATGCTCGGTGAACAGAAAAGGGGGAGGGAACACACCTATATGTTTAAAAATGGCCTTTGCCTTACCAAAGAAATCATCCCGCACTATGAAAGTCATTCCATATGAGAAAAAAGGAAGAGAAGGGCAGAGATACAGAAAGAGAAGGAGACAAAGAAGGAAAAAGGGAAAGAACAGAGAGAGAAAGCAGCCATTAAATACAAATCTATAAACGGCAAAATGGTGATGCTCGCTTAGCATGTGCCACAATCAGTTTATGTTGCAGCAATCCATTTTAACAGAACAGCGAAGAACATGTTAAGATTTTGAAACAATCCAGTAGCAAGGTCTGGTTCCATCAGCTTTCTTTACCCTGGTGGAACAACTGTCTTTTAGGCCTAATGCTCTTTATAGCAGGTAACAAAAAATGACAGCATGAATTTAAAATAAAAGCAGGGGGAGACATAAAGAAAATAAAAGACAAACTGAGGCTGAGGATATTGTTGAAATCCCTGTTCTGATTTTCAAAAGGGCTACTGACTGAAAACTTTCCACCATCCAGATGTATTTATCAGCACAGGCAACAAAATGACTACGGCAAGCTTTTAAGTGGATTTTCCAAAACCCAGTACCCTCTAGATATGCAAAACTACAGCAGGGCCATTAGTAACATGCTGGGGGTCATGGAACTTGTAGGCCAAAACATATGTAGTATGCCAGGCTGAATAATGCTGTTTTAAGCCATTTCTGGGCTACCTCCTCTCAATATGCTCCTTCACTATTTTAAAAGAGGGGACAATTAAAATAAGACGACAAGAAGAATTTGCTAGATCAGAATACAGCAGGAGGGACAAATTGATGAATGATTTAATGTTTTGGAAGTCATCTCTCAGAAGCCTTCACCGCTGTGTAAAGGATTGGCAGACTTGTAGCCCAAACATCAAAGTTGCCCAACTCCTATTCTGTACTGCCTGGCAGAAGCTTTCCAAGCCTTCCTTGGCTGGGACCAACATGTAACATCCTTCTTGTCATAAAATAAGTGTCTCAGAGATGGACACCAGCTGGAAAAATTTAGTACTTAAAAGGATGAAAGAAGAAATTCTGTTTAATTTTATGAGACTCCAAAATTTTAAATACTATGCTTGTTAGCATTACTATAGGTATCACCCACTTCCTACAGAAGTGCTACTCAATCTTTATTTCATCATCAAAAGTAGAAAACAGAGCAGGGGTAGACAACTTTAGAAGCTTGAAGGCAATTTTTCCTTCACTTTGACCCATCATGGGCCACACAATCTCCACTGGCCTAAACCAGAATTCTCTAGAATTATGTTTCCAGTTTTGGGAGTGAAAAAGACCTTCCTTGCATTTTTTAAAGTTAAATACAAAGTACACTGGGGCCAAGAGCCTTGATTTAAAGGTGAATTGCACTATCTGAAGCAGCAGCTAAAAAAGAAAATACGACCCTAGGCTACATCAATAGGAGTGTACTCCCATATCAAGGGAAATATTAGTAGCACTTTATTCTGCTTTGGTCAGACCCCAGCTGAAATACTGTGTCCAGTTCTGGTCACCACAATTCAAGAAGGATGTTGGCAAGAATGTGTCCAGAGGACAACCAAAATGGTAAAGGATACAGAAA
Source organism: Sceloporus undulatus (assembly GCF_019175285.1). Classification (NCBI taxonomy): domain Eukaryota; kingdom Metazoa; phylum Chordata; class Lepidosauria; order Squamata; family Phrynosomatidae; genus Sceloporus; species Sceloporus undulatus. Next base: position 34,456,498 of record NC_056529.1, on the reverse strand, counting down.
CCCTGCCCTATGAGGAGAAGCTTAGGGAGCTGGGTTTGTTTACCTTGGAGAAGAGAAAGTTAAGAGGTGATATGATAGCCCTGTTTAAATATTTGAAGGGATGTCAGATTGAGGAGGGAGCAAGCTTGTTTTCTGCTGCTCTAGAGACAGAGCAATGGATTCAAACTAGAGGAAAAGAGATTCCACCTAAACATTAGGAAGAGCTTCCTGACAGTAAGAACTGTTCAGCTGTGGAATATGCTGCCTCAGTGTGAGTGAGTGTCTTTCTTTGGAGGTTTTTAAACAGAGGCGCGTTACAGACCTCCCCTTTGGGGCGGCCTTTAGGCGCTCCTTTCCCCAGTGTATCGGGGCCTCAGCTGCCAGAACGGCAGCCTCCGAGGCCCTGATCTGCCGCTTTTCAGGCCGTGGGGAAGCAGCAAAAGGCCGCTTCCCCGTGGCCTGGAAAGGGGTGTCCTTGGGGCTTCAAGCCCCAAGGACACCCGGCGATGGCGGGGAGGAGGAGAAAGGGGCTGCTTGGCCTCTTTTTCCTCTGCGTCGCTGGCGCAGCCATCTAAAGGCTGTACCCAGCGACGCAAAGCTGGAAGGAGCTCCGAAACGGAGCTCCTTCTGGGGTCGCGGAAAGGGCGCACTAGGCGCCCTTGCACGGCCCCACTACGTCACAACCACGCCGCCTCATTTGGAGGTGGCACGGTCATGACGTAGTCATGGCGGCGGCCGTGTGGAACAGCCGCCACCATTTTGTATGTGCTGAGCACGTACTAGGGTTGGGGGTGTGCAGAAGCGCCGCCGCTTCCTAACCCTAGTATGTGCTCAGCACGTACTTAGAGGCTTGTCTGTAACAGGCCAGAGTCCGGATGGCCACTGGTCAGGAGTGCTTTGACTGCGTATTCCTGCATGGCAGAACTGGGTGGCCTGAATGGCCCTTGTGGTCTCTTCCAACTCTATGATTCTATAGTAAAAGGGTGTCCCTTATATAAAATGGCAAATGCAAGGTTTGCTTTTTGGAATGTATATATTTTCCAATTCTATGATTCTAAGGATAATTCTCTATAAGCAAAAGGCCTGGTATGTGAAAGAGAGCAGACGTTTACCTAGTGTATGTACAGCCAGCCAATTACAGCCGTCAGAGTGACATGAATGTGGAGTTAAGGAGAGGAAGAGAATATAAAAGGAGAGGCTTGGCTGTTTAATTGTCAGATACAGAAGGGCTCCATATGCAGTCAATAGGCTGGTATTGCCAACCACTGGTATACCAGTTACAGTGGGGGAGAAGTGTCACAAAAACAAAATTTCTGCAAAACAAACTTTCTCCCAGAACTGGAGCTAGTCTTTTTTGGACTACAACTCAAAAACTACTCTTTGTAGTCCTTTCGGACTACTCAGCCACCGGCTGCCACATCGGGAATTATCTGGGAGCTGCAGCCCCCAAAGTAACTTTTCCAAGTTCTGCTTCCTCCATAATATATCCAATCAACCCTTCTCTGAATCAATAAGAACTAGAATCAAGAACCATGTGCTACTTTTCCACATACTAAGCCACAAGAACTGGAAGCCACCAAGATAACATCTTTCAAAGCATGGAGAAGTTGGCTTTTCTTTTTTTTTTACTACAACTTCCAGAATATCCAGCCAGTATGTGGTCCAAAAAGCTTATGCTAGTACTCACCATAAGGGTATCTTCTGGAGAAGTGCAAAGGGAAGCATGCTGAAGTGAAGGTTCTTTTCCAGTCATTGCCCAAGAAAGGCATGACATTTTAGTGGAAGAAAGTTCTAACTATACCTAAATATGGATCATGTCACAAAGCATAGGAAAGTACATGAAAAAGGAGAGTAGAAGGGAAGGATTCTGTCACAGACTTTTCTTTTTGAAAAAGGTAGATTGGACCCATAAGTATTTAATAACAGATCACCAGGTGGACTCTGGCTTGGAAGCCCAGGGTTCCACTAAAAGCTAAAGGTAGTTTTTAGCTGGTCACTGCTTGCTTCACCTAATACCAGTTGGCAAAAGGGATCTGAAAGAATGTGTTGCCATATGGAAGACTCCTGTTCGGGGTTCCAGACAGACAGGATAGTCCATGATGTTTTATTCTCCCCTCCCAGTTGTTCCTACTGCCAACACCATCAGTTGGTCAGCATTTTATGTCAAGAATGCTCCTTCCCTTTCTTGATTTGGGTTTTTCTCCCTAATTTTTTTGTGTATTTCTGCAAATCTTGGAGTTTCCTATGTCCTCCAAATGTCTCTCCTCTTTTACATGGGTTGCCATTTTGGTTACATAAGGACTGGCACTCAGATAATGAAGTTCTGTTAGCAGATACGTCAACAAATCTATTCTCCTTCATGCACTGCATAGTGAAATATTTTTCCCATCATTCCAGAATCTACCATCAGACAATTTAATTGGATTTAGGGTTGTCAGGTGGAAAACTGGAGAGGGCTCCTGTACCTTTATGGTTGGGTGAAAGAGAACATTTCAGTAGATATTGCTTGTCATACAAACAGGCAGACCCTGCTGAAATTCCTTCTTCTATGCAACCATAGAAGAAACCATCTCCAGTTTTCACTCTGGCAGTGCTATGACTCATAGAAAATGCTAAGTCCCATTGAGCAAACATGAGACTTAGTGTTTTTCTATGAGTCATAGGATTACTTCCATAGGCTTACTTCCAGGTAGCTGGTATGAGACTGCAGCCTCAGGCTTCTGCTGTTACCAGAAAAGTTAAATGTTTCTTTCTCTCTGTCTTATTTCATTGCAACTATTCACAATTTTAAAGCTGTTTTTTTAAAATTCTGTTTTCTCTCATTGGCCTCCTATCCTTTCAGTTAACTGTTCCATAAAACAAAAGCAAACAAAAACAAAATCCAAACACTTTATCATATGCAAAAAAGTTAAACAGACCCTTTTTAGCTGCTCTTTTGGCAAACTTTAGTATCTCCAGAATATTCTTTTTGAGAACTGGTGACCAAAACTATACACAAAACTGAAGGTTCAAAAACAGCTGAAGTCACAAAACAAAAATGCTGTGGGCAGAAATGAAGGGGGAAGGGAGACAGTCATATAAGTGAGATGGTTCCAGCTTAGGGGATCTAGAAGGGAAACAGACCAGAGTGGTTCTTTGTTCCCCTCCAAAATCAACTTTGATAAACAGACTACTTTGGAATGCACTGGAAATCAGTTGTGGTTATTTATTTTGTTTGCAAATGGAACTGGACCCAGAGCCAACTACTTAGCATTATTTCAGCTGGTTGTTCCCAGATGTTGTCATGCTATATCTCCCATCATCCTTAGATATAACCATAACCCATCTGGGGGGTAATGAGATGTGTAATCCAGCAACATCCAACCTTGGTTTTGGAACCCCAATTTAAGTAGTTACCATCTATATATACTTTGCATGGTCATCTAGAAAATATGATCTTTGACCTGTACTACTCATTTATCACCTGTCAGAACAGATCTTCAGTCCTCATTTATGCAAGTACTGAGTCTTAAATCCACTGCTATACCTGCAAGCCATCCTGAAGAAAGTATAGGGCTAAGAAATGGAATTTGCAAAAATGAAGAAACTTGTGGTTATCAATTCACTTTCAGAATAAGGTTTCTCATACACTCCACACTTACCAAAGTTTTAAAAAAAATACATTAAGAATTCCAGATGGTAAAGAAAAGAAATAGCAAAGAAGAAGAAAAAGGAAGAGAAAAAGAAGAGAAAAAAGTGACTTCCAATCTTCCTTTCAGAAATTATATATACATATAGTTGAGAGCCAGTGTGGTGTAGTGATTTGAGTGTTGGACTACAACTCTGCAGTTCAGGGTACAATCCCCCCTCAGCTATGGCAACCCACTGGATGACATTGGGCAGGTTTGCCATACCAGAAAAGTTAAATGTTTCTCTCTGTCTTATTTCATTGCAACTATTCACAATTTTAAAGCTGTTTTTTTTTTAATTCTGTTTTCTCTCATTGGCCTCCTATCCTTTCAGTTAACTGTTCCATAAAACAAAAGCAAGCAAAAACAAAATCCACCAGAAACATCTTGAAGCCACACAATAACAACAACAAATAGTTATTCATACTTCGCACTTTAAAAATTATAGCATGTTTCCTTCCTTCAATGTCTTATCCTTTCTAATCCTCAAAACCAAAAGTTACCAAGTCATTTTCTTTTTTTCGCACAAAGTCTATAAAGGGCTTCCAGTCTTTGAGAAATGTTGCTAACAACCTTTTTCTAATCAATTTGTCAATTTCTGCTAAATCTTTCAGTCTTAACAACCATTCCTCCACTCAGAATAAGGATTCTAATTTCATTCTTTTGGTGCACTGCCTGCCTTAAGCAAATACAGTGGTGCCTCGGGTTACGAAATTAATTCGTAACGCGGCCGCTTTCGTAACCCGAAAAGCCTTCGTAAGCCGAATTGCCATAGGCGCTAATGGGGAAAAGCCGCGATTCCGTGCGAAAAAGCCGAAAAAAGCACCAAAAGTTTTTTCGTAACCCGAAAAAACATTCGTAACCCGGAACAATGATTCCCTATGGGATTTTTTCGTATCCCGAAAATTTCGTAACCTGGGTATTTCGTATCCCGAGGTACCACTGTAAACAAAAACTTTTCACCCCACAGAATGTATAAATTACAGTGGGCCCGCTGTGCTGGTGAGCTAGCCATCTATGGACTTGACCATCTGTGGATCACCCCCATCCCATTATTTTTAATGCACATCACTGTCTGTTGACTATAATGGGGCTTGAGCATGTGCATTTTCCTCTCATCCACAGATGGCCCCAAAACCAAACCCCAGTGAAGGAAAAGGCACATTGTAACAGCATTTTCCCTCCCTCACACCCCAGGTTCCAAACAGGGAAGGCAGAGAAAGTGGTGGAAGGCTAGAAATAAAAGGGAAAATCTTTATGTGATGTGCAAAAAGCAGAGAATGTACTGGAGGGTTCAGAACCGTAGTTGTGCAAGTCAATCAAAATAAAGGTAAGGTAGGACCAAGTCTGCAAAGCCAATCGTGATTGGACAAGAGCAGGGGAGTATCACATGTGTATACCCACATCATTCCATTTAAAATTAGAAAAACAGGGAAGGAAAAGAAAAGGAAAAGGAAACAAATAAGGAGTCTGAACAGAGGAGAGATACACACCTGAAAACTCCCCTAAGGGCCATGTCCAGCGAAGCACAGAGAAACAGGAGGGTGGAGGTGGGGGGGAGGGGGGAAGAAAGAATCCATCAGTGATTTAAACCAACAAAATAAAAAAAATCTGGTTTTTTTTAAATAAAACAAAAACTTTTAACAATGATCTTGCCATTTCAGTGTCAAAAGGCATGAAATAGTCAAAACAGAACCTGCCATGGCTGCAAATAGCATGAGTCCACATAGGGTACACTCAGGAGTGTGGGATATGGTGGGGTTTGGTTTTTAAGATGAGGTAAGGATCCAAGAGAATTTTTAAACCTGCTGGTTGAACCTTGCTTTAATATTTCTACAACACTTTTGAGTAAAATTGTAGGGCGAATAGGTAATCCCTTGCTTAGTTCCCTCCCAATTCATGTTCCAAAGCTATGAAAAAGATATGACTACAGTTCTCAAAATCCCCCAACAGTGGTCATGCAGGCTGCAGATTCTGGAGACTTTAATAAAGCTTAGCTTTGCTCAGTTATTGCAAGAAATTTGGTGGGTTTTTAAAAAAAAAAATACAAAAAACAATTTCTTGCAAACAACATTTCACAATAATGTGACACTGAGCTCTTTAGCTCAACATTCCCCAACCCAACATCTCTCCAAATGTGTTGGATAGCAACTCCTAGAATTCTCAACCAGCATGACCTTTATGACTGTGAATGATGAGAGTTGAAGTCCAATACAACCAGAGTGGCAGCCTGGGTTCACTACAGAATGATCTGTTAACATTCAAACACTCATTGGGACAAAAGTTGGTATATCATGAGACCCAGCAAGGCACATTCAACTTCATCAACTACGAATCAGGGTCTGTAGTACTTGATCTCAGAAACATAGGAAACAGTTTTATGTCAGTTCAGATTGGTAGTACATCTAGCCCAATGAATCTTTGTCCTAATGAAGAGCAAACACTCATCAAGATCTCTGGCAAGTTTTGGAACAGTTACTTTTTTTAGACTACAACTCCTTGAAACCCTCAGCCAGCAGCATGACTACTGGAATAGTGTTCATGCTAGCTGAAGAATTTAGGTTGCTGTCTAAAAAGAAATGTCCCCAAAATTTGTTCCCAGTCAAATATCTCTTCCATTCCCTTTCTGAGGAGGTTAACTAGAGATTTCAGGGATCGAACCCGGGACTTTCTGCATATAAAGTAAATGCTTTGTCAAAGAGTTACTGTCCCTTTACCATTTTGGTTTGCTTTTGTAACCATGGGCTGTATAAAATGTTGGAGGGTTGTGCTTGGCTCAGTGGGATGCAATTTGAACAAGACTGCATTAGCAATAGAGTATTAAACTCTAAATTTAATTAATCTCTGCTCCTCATAGAAAAAGAGACTCAAACTTACCACTTACACATTGTTTGGAATCCTTCTCATCACCAAATATTCCCTCTTAGTGGAGGGAATGAAACTTTTATGTCTCAAAATTGTTGAGCAGCTTATAAATTAAATTGTTTCCCACACCCACCCACATCCTCCCTAGCAGTTGCTGCGGCCACTCACAGGTTAGTCACCATCTCTTGTAGTGGTTGCTGAAAGATAAACAGATTAGTCTACAACAGTCTCCTTGTGTACCCTCCAGATATATGGACATTGGATAACAATCTGCCAGCATGGCCACTGCTGGCTGAAAATTGTGGAAATTGGTCAACACATCTGGAAGACACCAATCTGAGAAAGCATGGTCTACAATAAAATGGTGAAGGGGCACCCATGTATTTAAGTGGCATACGTTTATAAATGGGTTTTTCTTGACTAGATCCCATTAGAAGCCAAGCACAGATTTCAATGAGCCGTGTTTCTTGCTCAGTGATACATTCCACTCAATTTCATTGTCTCCAAACTGAAATTCCCTCTGAGGCTGCCTTTGCCTGCATGACACCCTCCAAATGCGCTGGACTAAAATGACCATAATCCACAAACAGCTTGAACAATGGCTGGGCTATCTGAAGGTGATGGGAGTTGTTGTCCAGCACATCTGAAAGATTGGGGCTGGCTGATCTAGATAATTTGTCTTTTCTAAAGAAGGGGCAATGACTATAATGAAGTTCATCTGAACATCAATCCAAGTTATGGTTTTATGATGATGGGAATGTATGATGTTCTGCACACTTTATCTAGTTGAGCCTCCTCCAGCTCTTTACCTAAATCATTATCTTTCAGTTTAGGGCTAATCTACTGGTTTAAAATGCCCCTTGTTCTAGTAAAATAGAATGTGATCCAGCCACACATGATTCACAGAAGTTTGGGCTTTTTGCAAGCCCCCCCCCCCGCCAAAAAAAAACCCTCCTTAAATTCCATGGGGAAGGCTTCATGATTTTTAACAAAGTATCAGCTGAAATCTACAAAAATGTGCATTATCGCATGTGTGGCCATCTGTCTGCTAGACATGCATTCAGATGGCTGTGCATTTTCAGCAGAGAGAAGATAAATGCAAATAAATGCAAATTTGTGCAGGAAAGTGAAGACAATTAACCATCAATGTGAACGTGCAAAAATGTGCACCAATTCACCTAGTACACTAGCCTTTAATCTACCTCAAAAGATTGCTGTGAAAATGAACATAATATTTTTAAAACACCATTTTTTAAGCATCCTTTACCTAGCAAGTCTGCTCCTTCATCCACATCCCCAATGGCCTCCGAGCCCACTTCCGTAAGTTCAGTATACAGCGAGTCTGTGTTGATGCCAAAGGCTTTGTTCACAATCCCCTGTGTAGGGCTGTTGGAGAAATGTGACAGAAAAGTTGTGCCTAGCGATATTTTTATTTTTCTCTGTTAGTACTGCAAGACTCTCATTGTTTCATTCAAAATCACAATCCAATAACAACATCAGAGCCCTGTCTGTGTTCCAAGCAAACCATATAATATAGTACTTCTAGGGCTGTAATACTTCAAACTGTAGGTAGGGAATTTCATGTTGCTTTTTGGCATGTACCACTTCATTTATAAACAACTCAGCAGAAAGAAAACTATGGGAAAATTAGGCTAGCAAAATTGCACCTGGGTTTTTTTCATAACCAGAGAATGTGAAGTTCAGAAATATGAAAAGGGGAGAATTATGAACCTAGGGAAATAACCAAACATTCAGTTCTCACCTACAGTGTGACATATACAGGCCAAGAAGGAAACATGCAGGCAATCAGGAGGAGAAACTTGCAGTCAGAAAAAAGGCTAAGCACTCCCTTTTCCCCATTGATTTTCTGCTACATACTAGTTTCCTAGACCCTCTTTAACTAAAGGGTGAAGCAGATGGGCAGATAGGAGTGGCCAGAAGCTACTCCCACCCAATTGTTGTGGCAAACACATGCCGCAGCCCCAAGGGCGCCTCCTGCTGTGGCCCCAAATAGGAGCAGAAAACATATGTTCGTTTTGGGGCTGGATTTGGGCCACCTTGGGCAGTCCCAGCATAACCCCAGGGTGGCTTCTGGGTGCTCCGGGGGACGTGTGTTGCATAAATGTCATGCCACTCTGAGTGGCTGGAAGCCACTCCCTTCTACCCATCTGTTTTGGGCCTCAGTCACATGAGAAAACAAAGTTGACACCGAACCAAAGAATAGTGTCCTTCTCTGTGCCTTACCATGTGACATTGTAGTGCTTTGGTTCTCTTCCTCCAGGACACAGTTGTCAAAGCAGGTCTTTTGTCAAATGGATGTTTTCCAGCTAGGAAGAAAGATTCATTTTGACAATCATCTCCCAAGGGAAGAGAACTGAAGGGCTCTGACATCATGTGGGAAGACAGAAAAAGCTGCAACTCTCCAGCTCCATTTCAACTTTGTTTTCTTGTGCAATAAAGCTCTTAGATATGGATCCATCAATGGCTAGGCCAAACCAAAGCCAGGATGGCTTTCCTAATAAAAATGAGAATGTCCACAACAAAAGCTCTCTGACCTGTTTCCTGAGCGCTCCAATCTAGGATCCTGGCACATCTCAAGTTCAGGAGTTGAGTCAATATCTTGGAAATCTGACCCTTCATCGCTGCTTCCCATCCCTGTAGAATGCAAAAAATTAAGGATACATTTGTGGTTCTGGAATGCTCTTGAGGTCCTTGGTGGGGAGATTGAGGTACTGGGAACAATGGACTGAAAACCATGAACCTATGGAACAGAATTGGAGCGGGGGGGGGGGGGGAATCGGTGGCTTAGAGGCTTGACAGATCAGAACCTCACACCGTGGCCTCAATCCGGCCTTTCAAGGGCGCAAAAAGGAGCAGCAAAAAGCAGCTCCTTTTTGCGCCCTCAAAAGGGTGCCATAGCTGCAGCAGTGCAGCTATATGGTGCTTCTTTGGTGCTGCATCGTTTGGATGCTGCGCCGGAGGAGCGCCATGATGCCGCACGCTGTGTGGAGCAGCGTGCAGCATCATAGCACTTTGGGGCGAAGTCAGTGTGTGCATCATCTGGACATGACACCCCGACTCCATCCATAGGCCGGCCTTGCAGGCCAATCTGTATAGGGCCTTAGTTCATATATAGCATAAGCAATTGCTCTGTGTTGCAAAAGAAGGTATATTGGATTCTAAAATAAGTAAAACATCTGCTGGGATGACAAGACTTGGTGACCTAGTATAGTACAGTACGGAGGAGCTACCAAATAACATACTGTGCTTACTTTCAATAGCTCAATATCCAGAGTGTACTCTGGCAAAATCCTTAGATCACATTATTGGTCCTAACACAAAGGGAAATGCTGTTGCTGTACTTTAAAAAGAACAGTAATGCAAGGCACGTTTTCTGAGTTGCATCTACCAATGAAGAGCTTAATTTTACTGGAGGAAAAGAGACCATTCAGGAAGTGTGAACATTTGGGTGTGTCAGTGGCTCAAAAAGTACCAGGTGGAGAGTTCTTTTCTTTTCTTCTTTCCATATTTTCATTTTGTTATTCTGAGGTCCTTTGTGTTTTATGCTCTGATTTTGGAGGAAAGGCAGTTTTTAAAAATTTTTTGATGATGATGATGATGATGATTTATGTTTTTCATTGAAGAGCTTTCCACAAATACTGGTTTTATTGGAAAGCTCAAACTCTTTCCAATTTTTAATTATGGAGTCTAGGCTTCATTGATTGAAAAAAAAAATGCTCCCTGGATGAATTTTTCCTGTTTGAATTTTCCTGGATCAATCGTCTTCTGTCTTTGTTGAAATCTTCAAGAAGCCATCTCTTGGAATGGATACGGCATCTTTCCCCCTAAATCTTTAGGCCAAACTAATAAGCAGGTGGGAACACCTTTAAGTGCAGGGCTGGTAGAGGATTAGACACAAATGTGTTGTTGTTTTGAAGCACTTACTCTAACTAATTTCCCATGTTATAATTGTTGTATATAAAAGACAATTCCATCTGACACATTAAGGTTATTCTAATCGTCGCACAGTATTTTCTCTACATTTAATTTATTTCTGATTTTTGGTCTATTATTTCTTTACCTCATACACTTTATTCCTTGCTGGTCAACTGTGATTTAAATAAATCTTTAAATTAAATACATTTGTGAATAATCTCAGGTCACCTCTGGTTACACTCTTCTACCTACTGGGGCAAATACAGAGCTCCATTTACAAGGAAAGTAAAGTTTTTGGACTTCAGAAGGTCATTTACACATTCATTTATTAAGAAGGCAATTGTGCAATGCCTTCATGAAAGGAAAGCTATTAATTAAATTATAGATTATAATGGATGTGTTACATAATTTATTACTGTATTTTTTACTATCAGACAAGAGATGCAGAAATCCCTCACTTGTGAAATTTTTCTCTCACGTGTCAAAATAACTTGGCTGGCTCTGGGAACTATGTTCTTTAAGATGCAAGGATGAGGAACACAATATGCTGCTCCACTGTAGGCAATAAAATGTGTTAGGCCACTTCTGTATTGGATTTTGGCATACTAAACATATGTACATATTAAACAAATATCCAAATTAAGATATCCAGGCATCTCTTACACGTTTTATGTGAAAGAGAGACAAAGAATGGCCATTATCTCCCTCCCCACAAACTAATTATTTTGAAGCTGGTTTAGTTAAATAGGCTATATGTGAGACATACCTATGCTCACATTTCTTGTCTCCTGGGCAACCTGGACTTCCATATTCCGACTGTTCCGTTTTTCCCGGGATCGCTTGTTGTTCTTTGATGTGATGTAGTCATTCATGGGCTGAAGGCTCTCATTTAGGGGAGTGACAGCAGCAGAAGGAACAGACGAAGTAGGTGTGTTGGATTTTGTTCCAGTGGTGCTTGGTGTAGCAGCTGCAGAAGACTGTCCAGATTCAGACATTTCATCAGGTGGGCACTAGTGCACAATATTGTTTGGAGAGGTGTAGGACAGGAAAAAAAGAAGAGAAGGGGGAAAGGTATCCAAATGTATTAGTCACTTTTTTCATTTTCTGGCCTTGTAGCACTGTGATAAGGCTATGTACCATTAGTACAGATTGGAATGACAACTAGAAAACAAACAACAGAGGGACAATTTTGCTTTGTTCAACAGTGAAGGGAACCTTTTTGCTGTTCAGGGCTACATTCCCTAGAGGGAAACCTCTTGGAGTTGGAAGATGGTGTAGGGCAAAGGCCAGAGTTAAAAGTAGCAAAGAATGGCAATGCCATTTCTCCCTCCTTTTTTTGGACTACAATTCACATAAACTCCCAGCCAACATGGCCCTTCTGTCTGGAAAGATTTTTGAGAGTTGTACTCCAAAAATAATGTTTCTAATTCTGGCTTTAGAACTGCAGGTTACCACCCCTGATTTAGCATCCCAGTTCTGAGGGGCTATTCAGAAACAGAGCATGTGGTCTTCCAAATATTATTGGAGCATAAGTCCCATCAACCCTAACCACTGGCTATGCAGCTGAACCTTGGGCCAATGCAAATTGCAATCCAACAACCTCTTGTAAGGGCACTGGTTCTGTACTCATATTCTACATTCATCTGGCAAACTGTGTGGACAAATTCAGCTGACAGAGAAGTACTGGCTGCCCACCTACAGATGCCATCTTCAATGTGATACAGAATATAATAAGGTGAGTTTTGTGGCCATGCATCTCATTGGCAGTTTACGTTCGACAGTGGAAGGGACCTCAATAATCCCCATCCCCACCCATTCCCTCCTCCAACCAGCTTTCCACTAAAACTAGTTATTATCAAGGTGGAAAGGAACCACTGGCCTTCCATATGTTTTGAATTTCATCTCCCAGCAGTCCATAGGACCAATAATAAAAGACTGAAGTTCACAGCATTCGGCGTTTCAAAGGCTGCCCCATCTTTCACTTCCTTTACTCTACTCTTCCTTTAAACACTAAGAAAATTTGTTTCCCTTGTGAGACAGAATTTCTTTTCAGAAACATTTATTCTGAAAGGATAAACATATATAGAGATATAGATATAGTAGATATAAAGGTATCTTGTAGAACCTTTGAGGTTAACTAAGGGAAAAAAAGAAATTTCTAGCAAAAGCTTCTGATAAAATGGATTGGTATCCACAAAAGTTCTGCTGGATATTTTTCAGACTAAAAGGTTTTACAGCAGGGGTCAGCAACCTCTGGCCCGCGGGCTGGATCCGGCCCGCGGGCGCCTTTCCGCTGGCCCCTGGTCCCTCCTGCTGCCGAAATCGCCGCTGATTTCGGCCGCTCTGGCCGCCATTTTGTCCTTCAAAATGGCGGCACCCATTAGGAGGCCCGCTGCGGCCTCCAGAGCCCTGAAACGGGGCTCCAGGAGCCGCACCGGGCCCCTGGAAGGCCCGCTGCAGCCTCCGGAGCCCTGAAACAGGGCTCCAGCAGCCGCACCGGGCCCCTGGAAGGCCCGCTGCGGTCTCTGGAGCCCTGAAACAGGGCTCCAGGAGCCGTACTGGGCTTCTGGAAGGCCCGCTGCGGCAGCCGGAGCCCTGAAACGGCACTCCGGCGGCCACAGCGGGCCTCCCTCCTGGCTCCTGGCTCCTAAAAATGGGAGGCGCGGGGGGAAGGAGGAGGAGGCCGAGGAGAGGGAGGGAGGGAGGAGGAGGAGGAGAGGGAGGGGGGAGGAGGGAAGGGAGAGGAGGAGGAGAGAGAGAGAAAGGGTGGGAGGAGGGGCGGAGAGAGAGAGGGGGGTGGGAGTGAGAGGGAGGGAGGAAGGAGAGAAAGAGAGGGAGGAGAGGGGGAGAGAGAGAGCCACTGAGCCAGGTGAGAGGTTTGGTCATTGGGCGAGAGGGGTTATACTACCTGTGCCTTTGTGGTTTGAGACAGTGGCATGCATTTTTTGCTGTTTTGTGGCCTTGCCTAGTCGCTTCCATGTTGCAAATATTGCTATTATTATTGTTGTTATCCTTTGGTATTCTCTTTGCAAAATCCCCCCACATGGACTTGCTTGCTCTTTTCTGGGTTGAGACGGTGTGCATGCATTTTTCCTGTGTTATGGCATTGCCTAGTAGCTTTCTGCAAATATTGTTATTATTATGCGGCTCCGCCCCCAGAGGGTGGAAACTCCGCCCCTGACATGTGGCTCCACCCCCGGATAGTGGAAGCTCCACCCTGGCACGCGGCTCTACCCCAGAGGGTGGAAGCTCCATCCCCGTGTGTGGGTCCGCCCCAGAGGGTGGAAGCTCCACCCCCCAGCTTCAGCCCCCCCAGTTGTCTGAGGGACAGCAACCCGGCCCCCGGCTCAAAAAGGTTGCCTACCCCTGTTTTACAGGATTCTTTCTGTGCTGAAACACATTAACATGGCTATGTCTTTGAACAGACAGGTATAGATTAAAAATCTCTGAGGAAATATGATACAAAAACATCACTTAGGAGATTTCAGTCCAAGCAGATTTTCCATTTCTCTAAGCTACCCGTCTCTGAAATGAAAGAAGAGACATTCCTCAAAACGCCAGATATAGGACCGCTACAAGGGATGACAACTGGGCAGGTAAGGAAGAACAATCCCTATGATTATATAAGATTTACTAAAAATACAGACAAGGCTTTTATTGCCCAGCTGTCCTGTCTCAAACAAAGAATTTAACAGTGGAAAGGGTGTCCCAAAAAGAAGTATATTATGTTTGTAGTGCTCCCATATTTTCCCCACTGGTTCTACCATTTTTTTCTTACCAGGAAAAAAAAATTGCAGAGGAAGGAAAGACAGAACCAATGTAAAACCTGGTAGTGCTATGAGCAGGCTGCCTGGAGGCACTCAGAGTCAGAAAGGGTTGGAAGCAGGAGCCAGTCTTTATCCACTGGGCCACACTGGCTCCCACTTCCCTTATGCGGCACAGTTCATACCACATTATTCTCTTTGTATAAATACAAAGAGAACTGGATATTGGACTCACTGCTTAGGGGAGAACAAGCCAGAAGTCAAGAGTCTTGTGACAAATCAACAAAAGGGAACTGGGTAAAAGCTCCAGTCAGCTTGTACAAAAGTGTGGAAAGGAAGCACAATAGGGAGGGGGGGATCTTAAAACAAAAACACAGGCCTTGGCAGATGGAGGTGTGGAGAAGACAGCAAAACAGATGCAGTTTTTCCAACTGGTTGCCATTTTTATGTGTTGGGTTACCAACTCCCATCATCTCCAGCAAGTACAGCCATGCTGGTTGAGGATTATGTAGTCCAACACATCTGGAGAGTACCAGGTTCAGGAGGCTATCCTACAGCAACAAAACAATTTGAATTGACCCTTACTACTCCTATTCCCACTACTATGTACTAGCATAATTTATACCAATTGCCATGACATTCCATTGGGTTTCCATATTCATATGATTCTTCTTAATGAGACTAGAGGTGGATTTCCACCTATCCAACCATTACAGTACTCATGCTGATGATGCTTGAGCTGCATGATCAGATTCAAACTGGCGTTGTTGCTGAAGGGGACCACTGTGGAACCTGTTCTAGCTGAACATCTACTGCAAACAGAAGCTACCCCTGGGAGAAAATGCAGCCTTTTTTTCTTCTTTTCTTTTTCTTCCCCCCCCCCTTTTTTTTTTTTTATTTTTATTTTGTTTTTTTATTTTTTTGAGGTACCTCTGGCAACTATACCCAATCTCAGCCACTCTCAGTTTCTGTATGGCCAATTTAAAGTAGTTTTTTTAGTACTCCCAGAATCCCTCAAACAGCAGTGGGAATTACCCAAGTTGTAGTTCAAACAAAAACTTTTGAAGACTGTTGTCAAGTACATAATTCTCTCACTGCAATGCCAGCTAGAATTTTACAGGTCATACACACAAAAAAGCAGCAGAACAATGATGAGGACTATGAAAAGATGGCTACTTAACTCTTTGCAACCATTCATTTCTTAAAGGCAACATGCCCAGTTTTGGAGAGTAACAGAATTTGAAGTTACTGTTTCAGTCAAAATAAGTTTGCCATATGTAGTACTGTAATGCTGGATCTGGTTACTCTGTTGGTAAAGAAGGTACAGGAGCTTGAGACCCTAGTATCTACACTTCAACTTTTCGGGGAGAATGGAACTATTTTGTTGTTGTTGTTGTTGAAAGAGTGGAGCAAATTCTCCAGCAAGACTTGGGGAAGCTAGTAGGGTGTGGGATGTTTGCCAAACACAGAAAGCATGTGACACACTGAAGCACAACTATCAAGAACCATGTTGCATATTTTGAGCCACACAATCAATTTAAGCTCTCCCATTAATTAGGAATTTTGAGGCAAATGAACAGGGACCACAGCCTCACACCTCTGAAGTCATGGAGGCAACCTTACAAAGTTCTATGGATGGAAGAGCTACTGTCAGCTCCTAGGGGGAAAAAGAAGAGATAGTGATTGAACTAGGTAATTCCTTGTAGAGAGGAAGAGAAGTAATGATATGTGGGCCTGATGAGATGCCTCGAGAGGTGTGCTGAGGAAAAGAACCATGATACACTTATAAGGTTCATCAAGCCCACCACCAAATACTTCTTCCTCCTAATCTTCATTGGAAGAAATTATATTATAAGATGTAGCCTTCAAAATATTATAAGGGATTATGAGGCTCTGGGGAGGAAGCTAAAGGACTGTGAGTCGCCCAGGATCACCCAGTAGGTTTCCATGGCTGAGCAGGGAATCAAACCATGTTCCAAAGTTGTAGTCCAGTGCTCAAACCACTACACCACACTGGCTCTCCAAGCTAATGATAGCTTGGAATAGGGATGGGAAACCTTAGGTTTTCCAGATGCTTTAGCCTATCACTCCCGTTAGCCCTACAATTTCCATTTGCACGAGCAATAACAGGACTGTATTAGAAGTAGTCCAAAAGTCTGGAAGGTCAAAGATTCCCTATATCTGAATTTATAAGAACTTACTGACAGGACAACTTTAGCAACAGAACAGACCATTCCAGAAATGGGTAGGGTTTCTTTCATCATTGGTTTTTAAGGAGAAACTGGTTGGCCATCTATTATTGATGAGGTCCAGAAGAATTCCAACAGAAGGAGCTAGGACAGATTATGTTTATGTCTCTTCCAAAATCTGTTATTCTGTACTACTACAACAACTTGTGATTTTATGCCTCAGTGTTATCAGCTCCCTTCTCTTTGACTATGCTCACTAGTATTAAGTGCAGAAAACCTGGTGAAAAAACCTCCTGCGCCAGGAGAAAAGAAAAGAAATCTCACTCATGCAGTATTAAGCTAAGCAAAGCACCAGTGTAGAACAGGATTGAAAATGTAAGCCTCCCTCTTCTCAGATGTTGCTGCACTATAACTCTTTGGCTCTAGCCACATAAGTTGAGGGCTCTAGCCAAAGCTTCGAAATAATGCATTGCAAATTAATTATTTGAAGCTAGTTCCTTCCCAATTAATTAATTCCTTTTCCTGGTTTGTTTTGTTTCCTCCAACTTCACTCCTTTTGTGATCTAACTAACATTTTAGTTACTTCTGTAGTTGGTCTCTCTAAATGGGGGAAGAGAAATATCAAGTGACAGCTTGCACTGTGTCTCCTTGCTGCTCCCTCATTCTCTGTTATGGGGAAAGAGGCAGTAACACAGTAAACAGGAGGAGAGTGTTTTGTACTATGGGCTCTTTAGCATTTGTGTGGCTGTTTGAAATAACTAAAATGAACTAAAATTAGCTACTGTATATACTCATGTATAAGACTAGAAATTTAGGACAAAAAAATTGACCCCAAATAACTAACTCAACTTATTCATGGGTCACTGTAAGTACTGTATCTTAACTCTTATTTAAAAGAAGGAACCATCTCCTGGTGAAAAGCAAGAGTATATGTGAAGCACCAACCCCCTTTACTTTCTCATCCATACAATCTTAAGAGTAAGCACAAAGAGTTATGTTTGGTGGAATTTTATAAGTTCTTTGCCATTGTTTTGCTTTGCTTCATCCTTTAGATCTTTTGCTATATTCCCCTAAATTTTACCCTCGACTTATCCACGGGTCATAGCAAAATCCATACTTTTGACCCAAGAATATGTCCTCGACTTATACATGAGGTCAACTTATAGTTGAGTATATACAGTATTTAATTATTAACTATTTAACAGTTCATTTAAAAAAAGAAAAAGATGTTAGTTTTTAAAACTGGAGATATAACAATAACAAATTATACTGAAGGGGCTAACAGAGACTAAGAGCCTTACTGAATGAAAAAAGAAAGCCAAAATGGAACGAGAAAGCAGCAGCTTCCTCCATGCTTCTCTGCATGCTGTCAAAGCACTTCTATTCTCTATCTGAGGGAGATGGTTGTAAAAGAATGCCTTTTGTCATGCTAGAAAAATCTGTTTTACTTTTATGACCATCTCCCTTGAGAAGGTGACTGGAAATGCTATGACAGCATGCGGAGAGGGAAGAAGAAAGCTACTACTCTCCTGATCTGTTTCGGCTTTCTTTCCTTATGGAATAAGGCTCCTTGTGGAATAAGTAACATTCCAAGTTCTGGCCCTAAGCTGCACAGCCAATGGTGAGCTATAGTCCATGAACATGTGCAAAGCTACAGATGCCCACCCATTGCCTAAGGAAATAAGTCTTGGCTGCAAAGGGTTATAGATACACATGCAGGCAGAAAGCCCTCATTTCCATGATGGTATTAAAGGAACCTTGTAGCTGGAGTTGGACTGCAGCTGGCCGAGGTCACTGAGGTGCCAGTGGTCCACTGCAGGGGCGATCTTGCCCCCACCCTGCCCACGTACCATGTCATCTGTGAGGGGGATGTTCAGAGAATTAGGACGCCTCTTCACGCTAGAGCAAGAAAGCAAAAGAGAGAAGGAGGGAAAGAGCAAAGGTAGGAAATAGTCAGAGAAAACAGCAAATCCTCAAAATAGGGAATGCATCAAAACAAACCATCATAGCGAATGCAGTGCAACCTATTCAGGGGAAACTTCATATTCCCATTTCAATATAAACTTAAGGATTACTGGTCTGAACTTATACTGGCCTGGTGTAAAACAAACCATCTGGTTTGTTCAAACTAGAAGAGCTTTGTATTTCTCTGCAGGATGCATGTTACACAAATGACGCACCAAAGAAGCTTGAGCAGGTCTCTGAAGCACAGAACACAGTATTAGGACCAGCTTTTGGTCTGAGAAGGGGACATTCTAGTTCAAAGACAACATTCAAGTTATTCATTCTTATGGGGGTAGAAGTATGATTGAAAGCAAAAGCACCTGTTGAAACTTCTCAGTCAGAGAGAATGCGGAATACATTTTTCAGTATTTGAAGCAACAACATCCTATTTGACACCTGCTATCCAATGAAAAGTATATGAGGGGCTGCCATATATCAAGTCAGGCCATGATCCATTCTGAGTGGCAGACAGCTCTCTTCCTTGGAGGAAGCATGGAATGAAAATTAAATAAATGGAAGGAGTAAGGATAGGGAGCATCTTTTACTTCTTTCAACAACCAGTTTTGCTGCCAGAATGCCTGGTCTTATTATACTACATCTGAGTCTTGCATAAAGCTCTGCAGTTGGCAGCATAACTCTAAATCAGTCTCTTCTTGGCTAATGCCAGAACCAGAGCTGCAGCAAAGGCAAAATCCCTGCATGGATCTCTGCTTGTGCAGCACACACAAAAAGATTTTCCCCAGGGATCCAACCAAGAGGCAGCAACTACAAGTCCCCACTAGTGCCCTTGCAATGCGACAATGGAAAGCAAGATTCTTCAAAAACAGAGGGTGCCCAACCTGGTGTCTGACACTCAGATTCCACTGAACATGAAGCCAGTGTGGCAGTCATGGTGGTGACATGAACAAATTAAGTTTCATGGTGGGTAGGAAACAGCTCTCTCTCCAGTTGTTAGCAGTTCTAACAGAAGCCTTCACCATCTGAGCGCACATACACCTGTGCCGGTGCAACCAAATCTTGGTTTTAAAATGGCATAAAGGAGAAAGAGTGATTATTTTTCTCTTTCTCTCGCATGAATTTAGGGTCCCTCAATGGAAATGGCTTTCTTGGTAACTGTTTCAAGGCTCCTTTCCAAGGGAAGCTAGTCTGGTACCTTAACGTTTCATTCAGATAGGCTTCTGGCAAGTGACTGGCTGAAGAGAAAGGGACTTTTAACAGATGGATGTAATTAATGGCAGGATACAAACCGCCGCTTTGCGGCGGTCCCCCGTCGGCGCTGTTTGCTCCGCGCGGGAGCCGCAGCAGCCAAACCGCGCGGAGCAAAAAAGAAGCTCCATTTCGGAGCTTCTTTTTGCGGCGCCACCATGACGTCGCGAGGCGCCTGGCGCGGACTCGCGACGTCATAGGCGCCGCGACACGTCTGGACGCTGTGCGTCCAGTACGTAAAGATGGCGGCGCCCATGTAGAAGGGGCGCCGCCATCTTGTACGTATAGGATACGTACTAGGGTTAGGGGTGTGTGGAAGCACCGCCCCTTCCTAACCCTAGTACGTATCCTATACGTACTAAATGGCGGTGTGTATCCCGCCAATGTATTTTTAATTTAATTGTTTATAATTTTTGTTTCATTGTGTTTAAACATTACAATTTTGGTTTTTTCATCTGGAACTTTTTAATTACACTTGTAAGCCACTCTCAGTCCCAGTTTTAGTGAAACTTGACATATGAATGATATAAATTAAATAAATAAAAATAAATGAACTGAAATGAACATTGGATTCATGATAAAGAAAACACTTCTTTGCTCAAGGGATAAATAGGTCCACAAACTACAAATAACATTAAACCCGGAGTAAGCAGCATGTGCCCCCTGTGATTTTGTAGGGCCCAAACTCCGATGATCCTTCACCACTGCCTTGACTCACTAGGGCTGATTGGGAAGCAGAGACAGCCAGAGGCTTGCATGGCAGGGCTGAGTGGATCCATTGGCTTGAAATGAGCTGTCCATGGCCTGTTTGGGGGCTAAATTTGAAACCCAAAATAAAACTGAGAGCAGGTTCACTGTGGCCTTCACAATTAAGTTAACTGCCCCTGTTTGGAAAGCTAAGTGTTGCCCATCCTTTTTTTAGAAATGAGGAAAACAGATTGTCTCATTTCTATTCACCAGTTTGATCCATGTCAATACAGAAAAGGAAAATGTTTCTGAAACACCAACAACAGCACCCCCAACTGCTACCCATCCCACTATACACAGCTGCCCCCAAATTACCTTTTCCTCCATGACTGGCGATGACTGAAGTGACAAACAGAGAACACCCAACACAAGAGAGTCCACGGCACAAGAAGCAAGACAAAAGAACAACCATTAGAGTGCAATGATCATGCAAGCACACTTACACATGTAGTCATGTAGCTCACAACCAAATTGCTCACTTGAGCAGAGATGGAGACGTTTGACATGCAGCTTCATAAACATGCAGCGAGCCCAAAAAACAATGGTGCATACCTCCTGGCCAAAGATGGCGCCTGCTTCTTTAAAGGTACATTGATAGAGACCACTTTGCAGGGATCAGAAGTTCTCAGTGACCATATTTGACTACACACAGAAGTGTGTATTTCATCCAGCACTGCCTCCCTCCATCCCAACAGCCACTGCTCTGGCCTCAATGAGAGATAAGAGGTAGGCACTGTTTCATTATGCCTAGGCCCAGAAGTAGATGAGATGTCTTCCCTCCATCTCAGGTGCCATTGCCCTAGCCTCAGAAGATGAGAAGAAGATGCAGGCACAACTCTATCATGCCTAAGCCCCAAAAAAGATGAAAGGTCCTCCTATCCCAACTGCCACTGACCTGGCCTTGGAGGGAGATAAGAAGAGACAGGCACACCTCCATCATGCCTAGGCTCAGAAGAAGATGAAATATTCTCCCTCCATCCCAACTGGCACTGCCCTGGACGTGGACAGAGAGAAAAACCAGTAGTATCTGGTGGACTTAACCACTCCTCCACTGCCATTCTTTTTTTCCTTGAGTGTCTCATCTTATTTAGATTGTAATCCTGATGGCAGGGAAATTTCAAATTAATAATTTGTAAGCTACTCTGAGAGTGTTTGTGGTAGAGGACCAGGGTATAAATACTACATAAAATTGAAAAATAAAATTCTGTCTTATCTGCAGAAATGGGTAAACAGTGCTGTCCTCAGCAGAGGATTCTCCCACTGTAAATTCCATTGCTTCTAGCTCTTCCAGTTTAGCACCAAAGTAGGGCAGAACTAAAATGTGTTGTACAGTTGCACTGTGCAAGTACAAGAAGGCAGACCAACCTAGACATGACAGTTGCAGAACTGTGGTTTAGACTAGAGTTTAGAAAAGTGGCAAGTAGTGTGAAAGACTACTGCTTTAAGCCCAGAGTCTCACAATTAGGGAGAGGAGTAAGTACTAGGGAATGGGGAGATTGAAAAGGCTATTTAATGCTTAGGGCTTTATTGTCTTGTATGTTTTGTTATCCTTCTCTGTCTCCAAGAGAGCAAATTAACCAAATATACACCTATCTGTGCAATCCTTCCAGGTGCATGATGACCCCTCCCAACATGACTACTGCCTCACTGTTGGAGGGCAGGGGAGCAGGCAGAGCTGAGCCGGGCACTCTTTCATGCCCTTTAACCAGCCCCCCCCCCCCAGTGAGGCAAGAACCATGTTGGGAGGGGACAGCTACAGCTGAAAGTGAGAAGTTGTGAGGAAAGAGAGAACAGGTTCCTTCATTCAGCTTGACAACATTTTGTAGTAATTCTGTATATGTTCAGGATTACAGTTACAGAGCCCTGTTCCACTTCCAACCTGGCAACCCTACGTGGAAACAAAAAAGCATTTTAAAAACTTCCTCCTTCCCTTGAGCACTTGAGAGAACAGGCTTATTCTCTTTTCTCATAGGAAATGTTTCTCTAGATCATCCTTTCTCTTGGGTCCTCTTATTTTGTTGGATTAGAACTTCCCATTAAGTCTGACCATTGAGCATGCTGGATGGGGATGATGGGAGCTGTAGTTCAATCGCTTCTGAAGATCCAGGGTTAGAAAAAACTGACCCAAATGTTGACTCTCCTAGCTGTCATGAGATGCAACCATATGGAGGGATCGCTTTGAGCAAGGATTATCCACAGTGGCAAGTGGCCTGAATAGCCCTGGCTCCCATCCCTCATATCTCTGTGGATGGACAGCCAGCATGGATTGAAGACTCTGACATATGTGGACCACAGAAGCATGTCACAAGCCTCAGAATAATTGCCACTGACCTGAACTATACCTTACACACAAAAACTCCAAGAATCTCTTGGTGGACTCATGCAGAGAAGAATGATAGATGGAATGAGAGGGAAGGTGGATAAGAACAAAGGTTCTGGGGGAAGGGAATGTTTAGTTCTTTCTCACACACACCATTTCCAAAACCTAAGGTTGCACTGCTACAACCAGTTTTCCTCCACAGTTGGAAAAATTCAAGTACAGTAGTTGTTTTGTGCCTGTACTATTCTTACTCAGCATGGATCTTGTGTCTCTGTTGCTTTTCTAGACTTCAGTGCCAAGCCATCTCCAGTGACCATGCTAGCAGAGAAAGGGTTTTGAGCTCCTACTCTTCATCTTGCACCACTGCACAAATCTAATTCAGCTGATTTTAGTCACGGCTCTCTTATATATTGTCTTGTTTGGATAATTTCCCCTACATGTAAGGAGGCGCAGACCTTCCTCAGCCATGTTAAAATTTGCAATTTCATTAGAATATTCTACCATTAAGATGGATCCATAAATATAAGAGTTGCAGCCTCTCTTGTGTTAACAAGAGTGTGTCCAAAGAGTCAGAAGATGTGGTAGAGAGGTAGCTAGGCTGGGGTTTGGAAGATCAAGGTTCAAGTCCCCAGATCAGTCATTCATGCTTATTAAATTTGCAGATGACATCAAATTAGGAGTAGCTAACTCCCAGAGCAGTTGAGCAAAATTCAAAATGACTTTAATAGATTAGAAAGCTGGGCCAAAGCTAACAAAATGAATTTCAACACAGAGAAATGTAAGATACTGCACTTAGGGCAGAAAAATGAAATGCATAGATATAGGATGGGGGACACCTTGTTTAACAAGACTACATGTGAAAGGGATCTGGGATGCCTAGGTTGCCAGAAGGTTATAGACCTCAAAGAGAATCCAGATTAGCTAACAAATGGCAAAGGACCCTCAATCTAAAGAGAAAGAGGTGGAGAACCAGGCCTGTTTCAGTAACCCACTCCCTGCTTACAAAAAGTAACTTGTCTCCCTGTTCAAGCACAAACAGAAGGACAAATGTAGACAAGAACTAATGTGATGTTACAGATATCCACAGAAGCACAAAAATGCACACCACCTCCCTTCATCACATGAAAAAGTGCAACAATGCACACAAATAATTTAGGTGAACAGCTAGGAATCGTGTGTGATGGGCACATAGCACTAAGTATACAACATGGTTCCCATTTCTTTGAACGGCTGAGAAGAAGACATACAACAAGAAACCATATGGAGGAAGGGGCGGGTGCATGGCAGACCAAGAGTGCTGTTTTGGAATTACAGATGCACAAGGTACAATGTCATTTTGCTCAGATATGTTCAGGAGTCACCTAAGCTCTTCCAGGGAAAAATCAAGGTGCAGACCTACCTTCTCCCAGGTAGGCCACTGTCATTCTGACTATTTCCGGCAGCAACCTGCTGCAGTTTGGATCGCTCAATGTGTTCCACATAGGTCTGGATCATCTGCAAAAGAAGAAAGGAGGAATACAATGGTCAGATCAGCTCCTTCTTGTACCTTAGGATTTAAAACATTCCATCATTTTGTTTTCTGGTCAGCCATTTTCTCAATATAAGCCATTTCCACAGAGAACACAACAGCTGACAATGATGTGATTTCCATCAAGAACCTGTAGTCCTCCAGATGCTGTTGAACTCTAATATCCACCAGCCCCAGCCAGCACATCTGGCAGTCAGTGATAACATGATTTGTAGTCCAACACATCTGGAGGGCATCAGAATGAGGATAGTTGACTTTCACTAATGAAGTACTATCCAGATAAGATGAAATACCTCTGTGTGCCGCTGGTGAAGAGCATTGTACTCTTTCTTCATTTCAGATTCGCGTTCCTCCAACCGAGAAACTATTCATTGAGGAAGAAGGAAGAAAAGAAAGAGAGAGAAAAAGAATTTGATCTACAAATCCCAGAAGGAAAACAGTAACAGCAGCAGCAACAAGTGATCTTCCAAAAGAAATAAGAGCACGCCATATTAATCAATCCGGTTAGTGACTAACCCCTTGAATAACACTAACAAACACTAACAAAAGAGTGGAACAGTTTCACTTTGTTTTTAGCTGAGAGGTAGGGCACCTAATTTATATGCATAAAATTCCAAGTTTAATCCCTAGCACTTCCAAGTAGTAGTAGTAAAAACAGTAGTAGTAAAAACACTGTTTGGAAGAGAGGAAAATGCCAGGCCATTGTCACAGGATGGACTGACAATGGTTCTCCATGACTTCAAACAGAAGCTTTTCTCAATCCTGTCTGGAGACTCTATAGCTGGAACCTGGAATCTTCTGCAAAATGATCTTCTGAATGAAAAATGTAACTTCCACTACTAAGATCAGAACTTGGTATATGTGATACACATCATCTGTAACTATATAACTTCGTATATGTGATGTATCATCTGTAGCTATATAACAAGATATATGTGATGCTGTAACTAGCTTCTTTTGGGAATGACTAAGGTGCAACAAAGGCACTTTACAAATTAATTTAATAAGTAGGAGCAAAGTTATGTTACTGAATTGTAGAATCAGAGATTCACATAGTAGGAAAAGACAAGAAAAGTTGCCTACACCAATCTCCTGCCATTGCAGGAATCTGATATGAAAATACCCCTGCAAATTGGCCATCTAACCTCTGCTTAAAAGCCTCCAATGAAGGAGAATCTAACACTTTAACTTCACTGTCAAACAGCTCTTATTATTAGGAAGTTCTTCCTAATATTTAGAAGAAGAAAAAACTCCTTTCTTCTAATTTGAATCCATTTGGTTGTGGTCTGGTCTCTGGAGCAGCAAAACACAAACTTGCTCCTTCTGCTATATGACAGCTCTTTGGATATTTAAAGATGGCTAACATGTCACCTCTTATGAAACTGCACTTCAAGATGTTGCAGAAGTAAATTGTATTTCTTTCTCGGGGAGAGGGGGAACAGTCATAGAGAAAAAAGAAAGGAAAAAAGAAAGAGGTATCAAATGAAAAGAACAGCCAGAAACAGAAAGGGCACATTGAAACACTGAAAATTAAAGCTACAAGCTGCCAGGAACACTGAAGATCCCAATCTGTCAGCAGGTTTGTGCAAGTGGAGGTCAATAGTTACTGGACAAGCAAGAAACACATTACTCTGGCTCTATGTCTACTGAAACAGAATATGTTTCAGGTGGCCAAGCATGCCAAGAATTTGTAAGGCTGTATCAATTGCTAGATGAATGAGGAATAATTGAATCAAACCCACAGAAATCTTGAAGATATATATATATATATATATATATATATATATACACATACATACACAGTATATATATATATTCTCCTGGTTGTGAAGATCAATTCATGCTGGCTACACACATTGATGTAAAGGTGCAATAAGTAGCTTTTAAACATTACTTTTAAGGGACATTTCTATAGGGTTTTTAAAAAAAAAACCATGTCATTCTGATCAATACTAAAGGCTTTTTTCTTCAAAAAGGAAACATGAAGTATTGGAACTGTATTTGGAAGTGCAAGAAATAATGTAACAAGCTACTTGTTCTCATCCCTGGAATGCAAACACTGTTACTCAATATTTTCAATATTTATTGATTAGCCCTTAGCCCATCTCAAAATACGACAAAACTAATAAAACTCTGTATCAAACTCTATATAAAAGTTATATAAGAGTATGTGAAAATACAATGTATAAAAATAAGAATAAAAATATAATAAGAATATAAGTACGATACACTAGGCAATACAGTGCATACAACAAAACTAGTAAAACACTCTATGTTAAAAAAGAAAAATATATGAATAAGTAAAATACAGAGTAATAGAAAAAGTTACTCTTTAAAAGTAACATTCCAAGATCCGATTGAGATTATGCAGAGCTTGGAAACAATGAATTGCGAATTACATGGTTACCTGTTGTAATCGACCCATTTTTTCTTAGTAAAATGAGCAAAATTAACGTGTATTTCAAAGGCATCACAAAATGTGGTAATAAAATCTGTTTACTGGTGTAACAAGTAATACTTTCTAATTATTTTTTAAAGATTTTGCTGCAAGGGCAAAGCTGAAATTGAAATATATGTTCATGAACTACTTACCCATAAATTACATATGCTTGGTCATTCATTTTCTCTGCAGATGAGATCTACTGAATTTAACACAATGTGTGCATGACTATGAACTTACTTTGGTCTGAATAATTCTTGGCCTTCAGCTCCAGCTGCCGTGTTTGAAATTCAAGGTGTTCAACCTGTATCTGTAATTCTTTTTTCTCCTGTTCCAGTGCATCTTCAAATTCAATGAACTTCTAACAAGGGACAAGAACAAGCAGAGAAGATGAATGTAAAAAGATGAAAGCTACAGCATTTGACTTGACAAGACTGGAACACGGGATTTTGTTGGAGGCAAGAAGCAAATGGCAGCACCCCCACCATCACTCAAATGCAAGGCTAGTCTAGTTATTGTGGCTTCTGAGGGACATAATCCCAATATACTTTTTGCAATCTTCCCAATTAGCTGCCTAAGGCAACTGCTTCATTGTGGGTAAGGATGAGGCTGACCCCAGTGACAGGATTCAAGACCAAATGTCTTCTTTTTGATATGTAAATGCTGTCACCAGTAGATCAAGTTTTACACAGAAATACTTTCATATATATATATGCGCACACTTCTTTTTGGTACATATATATATATATATATAGAGAGAGAGAGAGAGAGAGTATCAAAAAAGAATCATTTTAAAATATAGTAAAACAAATGAAGGATATTAAAACACAGGCCTTGGATTTCAAGGGTTTACATAAACAGGACACGCCAACAGTTTAAAATATAATCCATACATTCAGTGTAAAAAAATATTTGTGTGTACAGCATGTGTATGTGTATTTATAAAGGTAGAATTCAAAGATATAGTCGTGTTAGCCTGTGGAATCAGTATGCAGAGAGATCTTGTAGCACCTTTGAGACTAACTGAAAGAAAGAAGTTGGTAGCAGGAGCATCTGAGGAAGTAGACTTAAGTCTATGAAAACTCATGCTGCCAACTTCTTTCTTTCAGTTAGTCTCAAAGGGTCTCTCTGCATACTGTATTCATAAATACATATATACATATTCTCAGTATTGGAACTGTAGGGAAGAGACTTCTTATTACCATATATATTATGGGCCCAAACAGACAGGCCAAAATAAAGCTGCTTCACGTCACTTTGGAGGTGTTTAAATGACACACACATCTTAAGAAGCCAGAAGCTGCACCAAAGCTGCGCTTCAGTGCTTAGGACTGGAGCATGGCTTTGGCGCAGCTTCCGGTCTCTTAGGACGCATGCATCATTTAAACTGTATACCTCCAAACTGACCCAAAGTAGCTTTATTTTGGCCTGTCTGTTTGGGCCCATAATAAATTTGAATGACATGTCTCTATATGTGTCTTGCCCTTCAGTGTGAGATACTTTTTTCAGCTGATTTCTCTTTTGCTTCTTTATCTTCCATTAGTACAATTGTATACTTCCTAGTTTTTTCATTGTTGCAGAAAAATTTTGTAATTCAATTACAAACTGAGCTTGTAATTCAAGAGAAGCACACGAATAAACTGGACCACAGAGACTTTTAAAGCAAGGAGTGTTTCAAGAGGAGAAATATATACTTTTGATTATTATTGCTTGCTCTTATCTTAAAACTAAAATCTCAAATACCAAAAGACAGGCAGTCCATCATTCAGGAGTAAGTGACCTATTGCTCTCCGGATTATTGGACAACCATAACTTTCATTAGCCCCAGTCACCCAACCCATATGACCAATGGTTAAGGATTATGAGAACCGTAATCCAAAAGCATCTGGAAGGCACCAGGTTGCCTACTTTAGTTCCAAAACATAATAAACACAAGTTTTTATAGTTAAAAGAATTTTTGTCTGCATACCTCCCCTGATCACAAAGACTGCATTTATCAATCCTTGCCTTCAATGCCCCACTGGCATTTTTCACAAAGTAACTGGAAATATTTATTCCCTTTTCAAAAAAAATATTCTAAAAGAACATAAAGCTTTACAAATGTGAATTGTTACAAATATAATGGTTCATAACCATGAAAACTTCATAGCAAACAAAACAAGATAAGGTAAACAAACTCACAATGAGGGATTGTTATGTCAGCTTCATTGAAAATTCAGTGATGACAGGGCTTAAGCGTTTTGTTTTCTTTGCACTGACTACTATCACAGAAACGAGTGGGGTTTATGTAGTTCATTTGCCTTTCCCCCCCAAATAGAAGAGAGATTTCCAGAAATTATTTAAATGATGAAGGGGTTTATAAGGCGATGAATCCTTATTTGCAAACAAAATCAAAGGGTACCACACTGCTACCCATTTATTTTCATTATTATGATCTTTGCTCTTTTTCAAAGTGCAAGTCAGCTTTTCCTGTAGTGCTATTTTCCATGCTCTTTGTAGCCATCCTTGAAAGAACAGGCCATCAGCAAAGCACATTTATTTATTTATTCCATTTATATGAAGCCTTTCTCCTGGAGAAAGGGACCCAAGGTGGGTCACAAAAAGAATTAGCTAATACCAGAACAATCACATTTTAAACACAATTAAAATCACAGTTCAAAAATACATTACATACATTATAACTGATGCTATTTCCATCCTAGCAGGTGATAGGAGATAGAACATTTGTGCGCAATGTTCCTAAGGATGCCACTAAATATGGTTATTAATAGCAAAAGTATACGTCTTGATCTAACCACTCTGAATGAAAGTTGAAAATACCATGCCAAAATTTCTTAACTAGAACATTTGAGCCACATATCCACATCCTCTAAATGTGCAACCTCTCCAGCACAGAAGTGAGATGCTGTACTGTACACCAGGATAGCATAGTTTCCCTCACACTTGGTCATACAATTTTGTGAGGAACTGTGGTCCACAATTTATTCCATGAGCTACCAGACGTATTTAGGTTTAAATTATTTTCACATGGGGTTTTTAAAGATATGCATGGAAGAAAGGTCAATCCTAATAATCAGTTATAGATTTGTGATGTCACCCCTTTGATATTTGAATCTAAGGATTAATAAAGAGACCAGAGTTTGAATCCTGGCTTGGCCATGTAAACCCATTGGGTCACCTTGGGCAAGTCACACACTCTCAGCCTCAGAAGATGGCAATAGCAAACCCCCTCTCAAAAATATTGCTAGGAAAACCAATATGAAGTTGGAAATCACTTGACAGCGCACAAAAACAATTCAGTTTTTGCGATAGATTGGGGAAGACCATGGGTTTGAAATATATATGGAGCAGAAGTAAAAATCTGATTTTGCAGAGACCAATGTATTTCTTGAGCTGTGCTTTCCCCCTATATATGGTTCCCCCCCTTACAATGAGATCTTTGATTCTAAAGGTACCTGATCTTTCAATTTCTGGATTTTGATATGAGTGAGTTTGCACTTGAAATATGAGTGGATAAAACTACTGGTGAAGCCAGAGCAGATGTTATTTTGACCATCATTTCCAGACTGATTGTGTGATCTTTTTAAAAAGGTTGCACATTTGGCTTAAAGTGATAAAACGCATCACAGATTAGTTGGTTAGGAATGTTAAAGTCTTTTGGCATTTCACTCTTAACCCAGGGAATAGTCACTGCCCTGTATAACAGGAATAAACTGCTTTAAATTAAATGCTTCTGTTTTCAAATTTGGGATGACCAAGCAGTTCATCTGCATGTTTGCAGGCCCCAGTTGTGGCTTGTGATGTCAGACACAGGCACCTGGCCAAGTGGGTGAAGCCAGGCAACCCGTTTCTGGGTGCCTGCAAGGAGAATGGTGCAGTGGCAATGGGCCAATTTCCACAGCATGGAGGCAGGTTGGACCAGTTAAATGCCAGGGGGAATCCATGGGCAAAATACATTAATCTATATAAACATGTCTCAAAATCAAAGACTTGATTTGTCAGGAGTTACCCATTAATAAAGAAAAAAATCAACTCTTTATTCCCAAATTCACTTTCCATGTAGCTGCTTGACCAATACATTGTATCTCTAGCAAAAAAAAGCTTAGATTATTTAATGAATTCTGTGACAAATCTAAAATATAAACAGGAGGACTCATCTTTAAAATATATTCACTTATCAAAGCATAGTTTTTTAAAATCAATTTGGATTAAAACTAACATAGGGAACTAATTAAATAGCACAATTATTGATTTGGAATGGTTTCAGACTTGGAATATCCCATCTTTAAATTGATTTCCACTACAACTAAAGAAAATTCAATAAACCTTCTATCTGGGTGGCAATTTACAACTGTTAGGCTGAGTAGATTAAACTCCACAATCTCCATCCTGTGCTGGAGAGGTTTTTGGGGGGGCGGGGGGGGGGGGGAGAACTAATATCCACCTATGTAAATGGGGGGGGGGGGAAATTACATGAATATTGGTTGGCTAGCATATATGTTATATCTTCTATTATATCTCAAAAAGTGAAACCATGGCATATACTATTATTGTTATCTATTTATTCTGAGGACAACAAAAATGTGTCTAAAAGGAAATTAACTTTACTTTTCATCGTGACTGTCCAACTTGATATTGCTAGTCAGTGAAAATCTTAAGTATTGTATCCCTTAAAAGCTGGTGGTCTAAAGTCTGGTACACTGCCTTTATGGAAAAATTAACTTCTAGAGCATCTCAAGAAAGAGGAGATGGAGAAGATCTGTGGAACGCATGGCTTCCTTTTATTCAGTACATAGATTCACACAACAGCTCTGGAAAGCCACCAGCAATGCAAGCAACAGTTTGGAGAGAAATCTGATGAACACCTATTGCCTTTTGCTCTTGTTGGTTTACAACCAATTGGTGCTCATATTGGTGACTGGCTCCAGCCAATGATCAGTGTTGCATCATGTACTTTGCC
Source organism: Sceloporus undulatus (assembly GCF_019175285.1). NCBI lineage: Eukaryota > Metazoa > Chordata > Lepidosauria > Squamata > Phrynosomatidae > Sceloporus > Sceloporus undulatus. The sequence goes on along the minus strand of NC_056529.1, from coordinate 34,424,892 downwards.
TGTGGTTCAAAAAGAAGAACATTTATTGGACTCTTATTTGTAATCTTTTCTTAACATCAAGTCATGTCTAATTCTGGTTACTTGTTTTATTTTGTTTCATTTTGGTAAAATCCTGGATTAAATAATGCTTACATCTGCAGTTTTGATTGTTTATTGTATTTCTGGATGTATTTTTAAAATGTAAATTTAAACCATGTGGCATTTTGGACTTGCTGGTGTCCAAAAGTGATCTGTACAATAGTGATGGTTTAGAGCTATTTCTACATTCTTTTTTACACATGGGCCTGCAGGACCTAAGCAGAGAAGTTAATGGCAGGGTGTGTTGGAGATGTCTCATCCACAGGGATGCCATTAGCCCTGGACTCAAGTGCAGTTTACAACAACAATAGCAACAAAACAACAGAGGCTATTCTCTTGCCTTTGCACTCCATCCAAAGCCCCCCCACACCATAGAGCTGCCAGGAAGCAACGCCATCAAATACTATCTTGGCAAGGTGAGTGATGTATAAATAAATAATGTAAAAGCAAGCAGACATTGCTGCTATAGCCCCTGCAAAATTCAGACAGACAAAAGCATCCTCTTGATAGAAATGTCTTCTGTATCACATACAAACGCTGATGGTTTGTAGAAATGCAGTTTCAGAGTCAATCACATTGGATACTTTGCACAAGGAGAAAAACTGCCACATCAAGGGGAAAGTTAGGGTTAGAAAGAGGTCTTGGGGTGGGGGAGAATCAGAAACTGGAGTACAAAGTTGTTGTTATTGACTGTCTTTATGTCTTCAAGTCATTTCCAACAGATGATGACCCTATCATAGGGATTTCTACGAAAGATTTGTTCAGAAATTTGCCACTGCCTTCCTCTGAGGCTGAGAGAGTGTCACTACCCCAAGGTCACCCCACGGGTTTCATGGCTAAGCAAGGAGTTGATCCCTGGCCTCCAAAATCAGAGTGCACCACTCAAACCATTACACCATGCTGGCCAAGACATTAAATGAAAAAAGGGCCTTGCTACATCACACCAAACATCCATCTTAGGCAAGCACCTGTTTTTCCACAGTAACTCTTAAGCAGGACATGAGGACTATAGCCCTTCTCCTTTGGGCCATCAACTCTCTCAAGCAACTGGGATTCACCAGAATATTACCTCTCCACAAAAAGTTTCTTTTCACAACTCCAGGTATTGATCAGCTGGTTCACTTAATTTACAACATATGCCACCAAAGAATCACAGAGTTGGAAGAGACCACAAGGGCCATCCAGTCCAACCCCATTCTGCCATACAGGAACTCTCAATCAAAGCACCCCTAACAGATGGCCATCTAGCCTCTGTTTAAAGACCTCCCTAAGACACTTCCCATAGGGCATGGTTCCACCATTTTGGTCATCAACAATCTTTTCTAAACTGTAGCAAAGAATGAGAAACCAAGTATAGAGAAGCCTATACACACTCTATACACTCATCACACCTAGAACAAAGAGCTATATGAAGATGAATCCTAAATTCTAAAAGTGACCTGGAAGTTTCAATAAGATAAATCAGGAAGAATGAATCATCAAGATCTGACAATATTGAATTGCTACAACTCAGACAGACAGGATCAATGCAAGTGCTAACTAAAATATGACAACAAATATGGAAAAACAAAGCTGTGGCCAACAGATTGGAAACTATCAATATGCATCTCCAGCCACACAAAAAAGTGATCCAAGACTGCAGCAATTATAGGACCACAGCACTGATTTTCCATGCAAGCAAAATTATGCTCAAAATTCTGCAACCTAGACTCCATACAACCATACAGTATATGGAGAGAGAAATCCCAGAAGTGGAAGCGCGGTTCAGGTAAGGAAGAGGCATACAATGGCTAATGGAACACACCAAGGAATTCCAATTGATTCGCTGGAAACAGGCACCCAAGACCAATGAGAAGACACAGCAACAACCTCTAATGGCATCTTCAGCCAGGAAAACGCTCCCTCACCACTCCGGTGGGCCTGATCAGATAAAGACAACCTCAATAAAAGTTCAGGCTACCAGCACACCAACCTGTTCATCTGCTGCTCCATATAGATTGTCCCTTATTTTTCACCAGGCTAAGAAAGAGGAACCCAAAAAATAGGTATGGGGAGGAGAGCTTCCATAGGAACAGAAAAGGAATAAGGAAGGAAGGAAGGAAGGGTCATGCCTGGAGCAATCAGCAAAAGACATTGGGCCTGCAAACCAAATCATACCTTCTGCTGAAAACGCTAAGAAACATTCCATGTTGTGAAATTCATCTGATATCCCCTTGACTTCATCTGACTGCCAGCCATACAGGATAGTGATTTGAGTACTGGACTATGACTCTGGAGTCCAGGGTATGAATCCCATGGAAACCCACTGGGTGGCCTTGGGCAAGTCACACTCTCTCAGCTTCAGAGAGAGGCAGAGGCAAAAGCAAAGCCCCTCAGGAGAAACTTGTCAAGAACGTTCCCCCCATAGGGTCCTCTTAGGTTTGCCATAAACCAGAAAGGACTAGCCAACACAACAAGAACAACAAAATTCCTAACCAAAGGATTCAGGCTTGAGGGCATCTCTACATTAGCTGGGTATGTTTAGCGAGGAGAAGAGAGGGTTAAGAGGTGATATAATAGCCCTGTTTAAAGAATGTCATGCAGAAGATGGAGCAAGTTTGTTTTCTGTCATTACAGGGCAACTGATTCAAATGTCAGGAAAGGAGATTTCACCTCACTATTAGGAAGAACTCCCTGAGAGTAAGAGCTATTAGACAGTGGAGACTCCTTCTCTGGAGGTCTTTAAGCAGAGGCTGGATGGCCATCTGTTGGGGTTGCTTTGACTGAGAGTTCCTGCATAGCAGAATGGGGTTGGACTGGATGGCCTTTGGGGTCTCTTCTAACTCTGATTCTATGACACACATATACCCTACCAATTCACAAATAGGGTATGCAACAAAATGTTATTTGTTGATTCCTCCTATTCAGGAGCCCAGATAGATCGCAATGGCCTTTTTAAAGGAGACTTGGTTCCCTGTTCTCCCTGGTTTACATCCCCACCATGTCACTCTGTTCTTACTGAATGGCTCTTGTGGTTTCTTCCAACTCTCCTAGGATTTTCACATTCTGGGAATAGCTCCAATCCCTTTCTCTACCCCCCCCCCATCTGCACCCACTTGCTTTCTTCCCTTTCTGATGTCTTTCCAACCCAGTTAGCACCCCAAATCCTCATCATCCTGTGGGCCTTACAAGGGGCTGTTAAAGGAAGAGTAGAAAAGCCAGCATCCCTCTCATCTCACACAAGGGCCCTAGTGGATTGTGATGAATCACAGGCTGCAGCAATAGCCGGAGCAGGTGGATTATGCACCGGAAGGCCGCTGGCCATAGCCCCTGCGTGGTCCGAGGCCTATTGGGACAGGAAGGTGCAGGAGACCTCCTGCTTTTCCAGGACACATCCTACATCTCAACCTTGTGTCCAGGAGGAATTCCAAAATGTCCTCCACTCTGAGCATGACTAAGAAGCAAGAAGCAATATTTATAGGAGTGTTTTAGCTTGAATGGCCTGCATTTTGTGGTCAGCCTGGGAAGGCAGCTGCAGGGAGGGGTGGCCAAGGCTCCCTCCATCTCCCGGCCTGGACCTGGCCACTTGGGCTTCCACTGGATGGCTCTCCAAGTAACCTCTGCTTGGCCAGAGGTCTACAGGGGCAGGAAAGTGGCTCCAGGAAGGGATGGCAAAGGTTTGCCCCTATCTCCCAACCTGGGCCTGGCCAGTGGCCCACACTGGGTTGGCCAGAGGTCTACTGGTGAAGGGCTGCCCTCCTCCAACCCCCAGCCTGGGCAAGGACAGTGGCTCCCAATGGATGGGTCCCCTGTGAGCCCCTGCTTGGCCAGAGGTCCCTGAAGCCCCCCTTCCTCCCCCAGCAGACCTGTGGCCAAGTAGGGGTTGGGGAAGAAGGTGGCCAAGGGTCATCCCTCTTGACCAGAGCTCTACGGGGGAGGAAGGAGGCTGCAGGGAGGGGGCAAAGAGTCCCCCCCATCTCCCAGCCTGGACCTGGCCAATGGTCCCCAATGGATGGATGCCTGCGGGAGGAAGGGGGCTCCAGGGAAGGTCAATAACTCGCTTTGGCACCGCTTTAACTTGTTGTCTGGCTGACTGCTATGGAATTCTGGGAGTTGGAGTATGTTGTGGGGCTCCGCTCTGGGCCCACAACATACTCCAACTCCCAGAATTCCATAGCAATGAGCCAGACAACGGCTTAAAGCGGTTCCAAACCGGGTTACCCCCCCCCCTTTCCATTCTCACCTCCTCGGCCTGCTTGCGGAGGGCCTTCTCCCGCTCGTACTGGGTGAGCAGCTGCTCGTTGTCCTCGCGGAGCAGCTCCAGCTCGACCTCGTGCTCCTGGTTGTCGGTGAGGACGGAGTCGAGGTTCTCGAGGACGGTGACCACCAGCGGCATGAGCTCCTTGACCACCTCCTCGTCGTAGCAGCGGATCAGGCGCTCGAACTCGCGGTAGATGCTGCTGGCCAGGCCCGAGACCCGCTCCGACATCACCCCGGAGCCCCCCGAGCAGAAGTCGTCGCCCGGGTAGCAGCCCCCGACGCCCACCCCGACCACCACCACCCCTTCCTCCAGCTGCAGCTCCAGCATCTTGGAAGGAGAGGGAGAACAAGAAGGGATGGCGGCGCCTGGCTCTCCTTCTCTCGCTCTGGGTCGCCTCCTGCTCCTCCTCCTCTTGATGCTGCTGCTGCTGCTGTCTCCTTGCGCCACTGGCCACTCCCGCCTCGGCCTCCGCGCATGCGCAGTAGCACCAGCCAGAGACCCAAGTGGGTATCTCCTCGGCCTCCGCGCATGCGCAGTAGCACCAGTCACCGACCCAAGCGAGTCCCTCTTCGGCCTCCGCGCATGCGCAGTAGCAGGAGGAGGATTCCCGCCCTTTCTAGCATCCCTCCTCCTCCTCCTCCTCCTCGACGAGGTTAAAGCTCAGCTCCTTCCCAGGGGCCTCAGTCACAGTGTCACCACACAAACAGACACAAACACACACACCACTCCCTTGGCCTCAATCAGTGTGTTACCTCCTGGTGTCACCCCCCACAACTCCACTGACCTCCTCCGACATCACAAGACTGAATCCTGAAGGACTGCACAGACCCAGTGGCATCCCTCAGGTCCATATCATCACCCAGTGTGCTACCTCATGGTGTTACCACAAACACACACACATACCCATCCTCCTTCACATTGGCGCCACACGTGTTACTTCATGGTGTCACTCCCACACCTCTACTGGCCTCCCCTCACCAGAGAGAACCTTATCTTAGTCACAGAGGGGGGATACTAATGTACCACCTCCTCTCCCAGTGGTTTCATAGAGATAGCCAGTGGCACAAGGGCCAATGACATCCTTCAGGTTGGCCTCAGTGTGTTACCTCGTGTATTTCTACGGACTTACACCAGAGAGAATCCTACCTTAGTCACATTTTTGAGGGGATACTAACTTTTTGAGGGGGGATACTAATGCACCACCTCTCTCAATAGCACAGGGGACAATCCTTCAGGTTGGTGTCACCAGGTAGCAGCCCCCGATACCCACTCCAACCACCACCACCCCTTCCTCCAGCTGCAGCTCCAGCATCTTGGAAGGAGAGGGAGAACAAGAAGGGATGGCGGCGCCTGGCTCTCCTTCTCTCGCTCTGGGTCGCCTCCTCCTCCTCTTGATGCTGCTGCTGCTGCTGCCTCCTTGCACCACTGGCCACTCCCACCTCGGCCTCCGCGCTTGCGCAGTAGCACCAGCCACCGACACACACAACTGCACAGGACCTCCATCAGATTGGCGTTACTCGGTGTGTTACCTCATGGTGTCACCCCCACAACTCTACTGACCTCCTACCACACCACACACCACAAGACTGAGCCCTGAGGGACTCCACAGGTTGGCATCACCTGGCGGAGTACTTCATGGTACCATTGCCCCATTCATTGACCTCCTCCCACATCACGCCATGCAGAATCCAAAAGCTTGTGTCATGTATTTAGTGCATTTTGTTTGTACCACTGTTTTGTGGATTTTGGCTGTTACTGTACTTTCTACAGTTGGCCTTCCATATCCATGGCTTCTTTATCCATAGATTCACCTATCCACTGTTTGAAAATATTCTAATATATATATATATATATATATATATATATATATATATATTCCAAATAGCAAACTTTGATTTTGCTATTTTATATAAGGGGCACCATTTTACTACCCCATTGCATATGATAGGGCTTGACTATCCATGGATTTTGGTATCCACAGGGGGTCCTGGAACCAAACCCCCATGGATAGCAAGGGCCCGCTGTATTAATATTACTCATAAATCATAATTCCTTGTATATCACTGAATGTAATGGCAAGAGTTGTGAGCTAAACAATGAGCAAAATTAAAAGTATACTTTTCAATCACAGTCTCAGGCACACTGCCTAAATCTATCTACGTGGACAGAGTTTAATGTGATTAAAATAAAAATTTGGTAAGGCATTGTGTTTTTAAATAAAAATTTAAAAGAATATGTATCTTAATATATTATATTAATATATTACTTTAATATATATCTTAATTTTTAATTTTTTTTAAAAATTAAAAACCCAGAGCCTCTGCTGCCTCCTGCCACTGAGTCTCACCTCAGTCACATCATCTTTCCATTGAGCTCCAGCATTTTAAAGGGGCACATGCAAACGCCACAGTCCATATCTTTCAAAAGGCAGGTGTATGGGGAACAGTAGTGTCACACACACCCTCTTTAGGGGTCACCTGGTGCCCCTTAGTGACTTATGACAAGCTCATTACTTTCATAGGGTTTTCTTAAGCAGGGAATTCAGCAATGCTTTGCCATTGCCTTCCTTTGAATATACAATGGTCTGCATACATTTGCTTGGATTAGGGACACAGGACCCCTGTAAAAGTGGAAAAACCACAAATTAAAAACAACATTCCTCTCTGGGAATTTCTAGGTCCTTCAGAGAAACTCTAGGCCTGAACAGACAGGCCAAAATAAAGCTGCTTCGGTCATTTTGGAGGTATGCTGTTTAAATGATGCATGCGTCCTAAGAGGCCAGAAGCCACAGCAAAGCCATGCTCCAGTCCTAAGGACTAGAGCGCAGCTTTGGCACAGCTTCTGGCCCCTTAAGATGTGCATGTCATTTAAACAGCATACCTCCAAAGTGACCGAAGCAGCTTTATTTTGGCCTGTCTGTTGGGGCTCTCTGTGATCAATATCTGCCAGAAGCTGACCATAGAATTGTGCTGGAGGACCTACTTCTTTGGAGGTCTTTAAGCAGAGGCTGGATGGCCATCTGTCAGGGGTGCTATGATTGTGAATCCCTGCATGGCAGAATGGGGTTGGACATGATGGCCTTTACGGTCTCTTCCAACTCTATGATTCTGTGATTTTAAATGCCTAGAGAACTGTTCTCTCTAGGAATGTAGCATGATTTCTGGTGGAAGTTGGCCACAGAGTTATGTCGGAGGACCTAGTCCTAGAGAGAACATGTTAAATCCATGAATAATCAAATCCACAAAAGTCAAAGCTATGGAAGACCAACTGTACTTTAAAGCACTTGGCATTCACTGACAGTCTTCCTTCCAAGTATTAAATAGGACTGATCCCTAGCATATGAGATCAAATGGGATCTGATGCCACGTAGGAGAGAAGGGATAGTCAGAGCCCTTCCATCTTCAGGATCTTTAGAGATCCTGCCAATTGAGGAAGGAAAAGAGCCAGGACCTGCAGGGGAGATTAAGCCCAACTCCTTCCTATGATTCTCCCAGGACAGTTTTCCAGTATTCATCTGAGCAAAAATGTGCTTGGAAGCATATTGTTGTGCAGGTAATACATAGCTTGATCCTAACAGAGATTTATAAAGGGTACTCTGTATAAATCTTATTCATACGCAAAACAAAAGAAAAATCCAAACTACGCTGCTGAGCCAACATTAAAAGAAAGATTGTCAAGGGCTATGCAATATAATCCTTTCTCCCAGCATCCCTAATGGCTAATCAATGAGGCATTAGAAAGATTTTGGTAGAGTTGTAATATGAGCTTCGATATTCCCAGGCAGGAGAAAGAAACTCACAGGAAGTCAAAAGCCTGCAAGAAATCTAAAGGGATTTTGTTGTTGTCGTTGCTACTCTTACTAGAGCTGTAAAAGATTGCTTGTTCAAGGCTGTGGATCTCTGTAGAATGGATTTCTGCGGCCCGCTAATTTAGCTATTAAAATATTAGTTAGATGTTTCCTTGTTAGCTTTATGTGAACTAAGACAGTAGGGTTTGGGATTTTGTGTTTTATTTGTTTTTCATTTTGCTCTTTTCAGGTGCCCAAAAATGGACAAGGTAAAGCGGGGATAGGACAGCTGTAGGCTTCCAGATGCTATCAAACAACAGCTCCCATCAGACCAGCTAGCATGGTAAGTGATAATGGATGATGGGTGTTATAATCCAACATCCTCTGGAGATCACCCTTCACTCATGAGATAAATGAAAGTACAGTGGAGCCTTAGTATCCACTGGAGTTGGTTCCAGGACCTCCTGTGGATACCAAAATATATGGATGCTCATGTCCCACCATATACTATGGGATAGTAAAATGGCGTCTCTTATATATAATGGCAAAACCAAGGCTTGCTTTTGGGAATTTAAAAAATATATTTTCAAGCCATGTGTGCTTTAATCTGTGGATTAAAAAATCAGTGGATATGGAGGCCTGACTATAAAAGAGGTGTAAAAATATATGCATGCCAAGCAAATGAAAGAATCTAAAATAGCATGTCCCGGCTGTTGTTGTTGTGTGTTAAAATGCAGTTACATTTTAGAGCTTCTGCATCCTTTGTTGTTGCTAACTGCACTGGAGCCGACCCTAATTCACGCTGACCCTGTGGATGCCAATGCCAATGAGAACAAGTGGAAACAAGCATTAAATTGCAGCTGGGACCTACTGGGATCTTCCCTTCTTAATAGTTCTTCCCAGATTTTTATTTTTTAAGCTTATGGCCATGGAGTTGTACCAAAAAAGTGGGCTTCATAGGGCTAATTGGAAAGAAAGTGCAGTTGCTGTGTGGCTCTTGCTTGGTCAAAGCCTCTTCTCATTGAACCTCCTTGTGAGCTCTCAAAATCTAGCTACTTGGTTGGACAGCTCCCTTGATGTTTTAAATCATCTTTCTTTGGATTCTTGTCCTGTTGGACAGCTCCCTCGTCTGGCTGGTATTGGAGGAAGTGATCCTTGCCTGCAAAATCCACCCCACCCCACTCCACCATCAGCATTGATAACGAAATCATGCAGTTGGGAATCCATGTCTCTCTCTTGGTATGAGTTTCTGCACACTTTCTAAAAAGGCCTGTGTGAGTACAAGCTACAATGCAGTCATAGAAAAAAGGAGTGCTCTCCCTGCTTAAGGACATAGGGAGAAGCAATTACACTTGCAGTTCTCCTCCTCCCCGCCTTGTTTAGGCCTGTCAGGTTCAGAGAAATATAATGTGAGTCATCAGCTGAGAATGAAACAGCAAATCCCTGGCAGAGCATCGAGCTCCTGGAGAAAGTCATATCAGAGCAGGGAGAAATTCCCAACAATAAAAAGAGGCAATCACCGTAAATGTAATCCAAGAAGAAACGATTTACCCAGCAAAATGTGAAGATGATGGGAGTAAACAAAATGTAGTCTGTTAAACAGAACAAAAGTATGTATTGTGTAGAGAGCCAAAGTGGTATAGTGGTTTGAGCATTGGATTACAATTCTGGAGACCAGGGTTCAATCCCCAGCACATCCATAAAATCCACTGAATGATCTTTGGCAAGTCACATGCTCTCAGCCTCAGGGGAACGGCAAACCTCTTCTGAACAAATCTTGCCAAGAAAACCCTATAATAGGATTGCCTTAGGCCTAGGGTCACCATCAGTTTGAAATTATTTGAAGAGAAGCAACAGTAGCAACATATTATTGCAGATTAAACTGTAAAACAGTAAATTGTTAAAATGCAGCAGAAGCAAAATATAATTAAGATGGGATACAGACCGCCCCTTTGGGGTGGCCTGCACCTGCCCCTTTCCCCGATGGATCGGGGCCTCAGCGGCAGCCCCAGAGGCCCCAATCCGCCGCTTTTCCAGGCCTCAGGGAAGCGGCAAAAAGCCGCTTCTCCATGGCCTGGAAAGGGGTGTCCTTGAGGCTTCGTCCCCAAGGACACCCCAACAGCGGCGGGGAAAGCCGTGTAAAGGCTGCGCCAGCGATATGCTGGTCTAAAAGCTCCATTTCGGAGCTCCTTCTAGTGCCACTGAAAGGGCGTACAAGTGCCCTGCAGTGGTGCGTGTGTGTCACACCCGCACTGCTCCATTTGGAAGCGGCGCAGCCATGATGTTGTAATGGCAATGCTCATGTAGACAGGGCGCCACCATTACAATGCTGCGGTTACATGCTAGGGTTGCAGGGCATCTGGAAAGGACGCCCCGAGTCAACCCTAGCATGTATCCAGGCTGGGGCAGAGCGCCAGTCTGGATACCACCTATAATACCTTATTTCTTCAAATGTAAGATCTAAAAACAAATTGGTCCTACAAACCTCATAAGAGAAGGGCTGACTTGCAGAGAGAAAAAAACCATATGGATGCTATGTCCAAACGGTGGAAGACCAGCACTTTTATTGCAAACATACATATATACACACATACATATCCTGGACATATGTTTCAGTGACTTCCATTGACTACTCATTGCATTGATAGCTTTTTGTGGGGTCTTTGGGCTATGTGGCCATGTGGCCATGTTCTGGAAGAATTTATTCCTGATGTTTTACCAGCATCTGTGGCTTGCATCTTCAGGAATAAACTCTTCCAGAACATGGCCACATACCTCAAAACCCCCACAAAAAACTATAGATTCTGGCCGTGAAAGCCTTTGAGTTCATAATTTTGGTGATCTTCCTCACAGAGTCATTAGAAGGCTAAAAATAGTAAATTATGTGAAATTATTTTATATATTGGAAGTGTTTGAGGTGGGGGAAGAAGCTATATTTTTACAATCAAGCTATTTGTCCCTTCTGCACAAGCAACAAAATCACCAGAAAGATAAGAGAGACTGCAACAGTAGCAGAAGTGGTTAGGAAAAAAAAACATGCAATGGAATATTCTTAGGTGGGACTCTTAATAGATCATGGTCCATGATCACATTAAGGCAAGCTCTATCTGGGCCTGTCCTCAGGTATTTTGTAAGCAGGAGGCTCAAGGGTTACGTTGGGAGGGTGATTCATTGTAGAACAGTGAGAACTGAATAGAGGTTGATATGGTCAGCTGACTAATCAATAAACATTGTTGTTGTTGAATAGAGGTTGTATATGTCTCAGATATGATGCAACTTATTCTGCCGGCAAGTGTTCTCAAATCCACCCAGTAGTCTGAAAGCCACTTTGGCACCAGTGGACTCTCTGGGGAGGCATTTCCATCTGAATGTTGTTTATAGCTTGCTTTGCTTCTGTAATGACCTGTATGAACAAGAGTCTTTACCAGGAGATATAAATATGTTGTACTCTCCCTCAAATGAAGAGCTGAGGCTCAGTAGCAAAATATATGCTTTGCATGCAGAAGTTCCTAGGTTTGATCCCTTAAAAAGGTGACTCTTGTCTGAAGAGCCACTGTTGTCAGTGTAAATCTGCCTTCCTAGTTGGAGCTCCCCAAAGGTGTTGGACTACAGTCACCATAACTAACAACCAGCACAATGATTTGTGCTAACTGGAAGTGAAGGTAGCTGTTGTCCAACATCTCTAGAGGTCACTGGATCGGGAAAAGCACATGTAGGCAATGCAGACCTAGGTAGAACCATTGTCTCATTTTGGTACAAGGCAGCTCCCTATTGGGCATTTCTGCATCATAAGACCCACATTTTCTCAGACAAGTTCCTTAGTAAAATGTGGTTCTACTTGCCATGTATAGAACCACTGTGGTTTTAACTTTGCATCTGGAATGCAGTTTCACTTCTGATGATTGCAGTGACAGTGCATCTGGCATCTCTGGTGTCAAGTGACACAACTCCCTTAGGCCTCCATGGATTCATTGTGTTTTATTGCTAACAGATGTGGTCAGCCTCCAGTTAGAGGACTTACCTTTTAATTTTAGCATTTTGTGAATTTTACTGTTTTTTAATGTTGCAAGTTGCCTTGAATCCCAAACTGGGAAAAAAGCAAGATAGAATATAATAGTAGTAGTTGTCGTCTCCAGGCTATACATGCAAGTTTCACTTCTGGAGAACGTCTGCAGAGATTATCTGTAACACCTTAGTTGTATAACCTTTCCTCAAACTGTTTAAAATAGTCTACTAATTGAGATTTGTGAAGTCAAAGGCTTTCATGGCTGGCATCTATAGTTTTTTGTGTGTTTTTCAGGTTATGTGGCCATGTTCTAATATTGTTAACTCTTCTAGAACATGGCCACATAGCCCGAAAAACACACAAAAAACTATAATTGAGATTTGACCAAACAGTTATTTTGTCTCTCTGGGGTCTTTCTTATATGTGTTGGGTTCACTTCAGCATTTAGAGTCATGTGCTGGACAAAGTGGCAATGAAGCAGCTTGACCTGGATGGAAGTAACCAGCAAGAATCCAGGAAGGTCTTGTGTGCACCAGAAAACATGTACCGTTTCCCCTCCTAATTCATGGATCTGAGATCCGCAAGCCTGAACATCTGTGGAGGGGCGACCTCCACTATTTTCAATGGCGTGCACGCCTGGGTCATATGTTCAGCGGCACACCCCATTCAGGCTTATGGGGCTTGAATATGTGTAAGACTCCATTTTCATGAGGGGGTCCGGAATGTATCCCCCACAAAAACAGAGGGCCAACTGTACTGTACTTAGTTATTTCTTTTTATTGTTGGCTATAGTTATTGAATTTGAAAATGTATTTCACCCTTGGCAAAAGCCACTACTGCAAAAAAACAAAACCTGGACAGATTTGATAAACCTGATGTGAAAGACAACAGAGTTTCTTAATAGCAAGATGTTTTTAAAAAGGAAGTGTTAATACAGAAATAAGCCCAAGAAGTACTTGCATGGCCTTTTTCAAGGAATACTGAGGGGGAATTTGTGGGTTCCTTTTCCAAATCTTCCATATGACAACTTTGGAGGATTTGCTGATGGATCTTGGAAGAACCTAAAAGTAAATTTTTGAAGAGTTTCCCCTTGAGGAAATCTATAAATATTTCTCAGCCAAAATGATTTGAGCCGATTTCTAGAATTGTTAACATCTTGAGACAGTCTTTCCTTCATATCATCTCTATCACTAGCAGCCAGGAGGGGGAGTTAATGCTTTTGCGTTTAAGTCCCTGAGTTGGAAGTTGCCCAGATTTATCTGCAGAGGTGAGATGTTGGGAATGGTTAGAGAGGCCTGTGACTGGATCCTTTTTATGGCTGAGCAAACATGTTTCCAGTTAATTCCAGTTACTAGCTGTTTGGCTCCTCTAGGGCAAGCATTATGAGTTTGGCCTTCACTTCTGATTCTGGGTCCAGTGTGACTGTTTCAGGTTCTTTTATTTGGTGGCACAATGTAATCTTCATAACCAGTGACCCGTAGAATTGGAAGAAACCACAAGGGCCATCCAGTCCAATCCCATTCTGCCATGCAGGAAATCTCAATCAAAGCATCCCCGACAGATGGCCATCCAGCCTCTGTTTAAAGACTTCCAAGGAAGGAGACTCCACTACACTCCGAGGAAGGAGTGGTTCCGCTGTCAAACAGCTTTTGCTGTCAGGAAGTTCCTCCTAATATTGATCTGGAATCTATTTTCCTGGAGCTTGCATCCATTGCTTCGTCCTAGTTTCTGGAGCAGCAGAAAACAAGCTTGTTCCCTCAATATGAGACCCCTTTCAAATACTTAAACAGGGCTATCATATCACCTCTTAACCTTCTCTTCTCCAGGCTAAACATCCCCAGCTTCCTAAGTCGTTCCTCATAGGACATGGTTTCTAGACACTTCACCATTTTAGTCGCCCTCCTTTGGACACAATGCACTTTCTCAACATCCTATTTTAATTGGGATGTCCAGAACTGGACACAGTATTCCAGGTGGGGCCTGACCAAAGCAGAATACAGTGGCACTATTACTTCCCTTGATCTGTACACTATACTTCTATTGATGCAGCCTAAGATTGCATTGGCCTTTTTAGCTGCCACACTGCACTGTTGGCTCATGTTCAACTTGTGGTCTACTAGGACTCCCAGATCCCTTTCACATATATGTCTCCTTAAGCCAGGTGTCCTCCATCCTATATCTATACATTTCATTTTTCTGCCTTAAGTGCAGTACCTTACATTTCTCCGTGTTGAAATTCATTTTGTTAGCTTTGGCCCAACTTCCTTGTCTATTCAGGTCTTTTTGAATTTTGATCCTATCATCTGGGGTATTAGCTATTCCCCCTAATTTGGTGTCATCTGCAAATTTGATAAGTATGCTTCCAATTCTGTCATCCAGGTCATTGATAAAGATGTTGAATAGCAGTGGGCCCAGGACAGAGCCCTGTGGGACCCCACTGGTCACTTCTCTCCAGGATGAAAAGGAGCCATTGTTGAGCACTCTTTAGATTTGGTTGGTCAACCAATTACAAATCCATGTAACAGTTACATTCCTCTAGCCCACATTTCACTAGCTTCAGGACCCCGGACAGGGACTGAAATCCAAATCTAAATTTAAACCTGATTGAGCTTGTTTACCTTTAATTTAAAGAACAGACCCTCAGAGCCTACAGAAATCAATAGAACAGCAGTGCTGCCATTTCAAAACCTGCTTTTACCCTTGCCCCCGCTTCAGCGCTTATTTAGCAGAACCTTCAAGACAATAAGTCTGTGTTTAGTTAGATGCAGCTGTGAGAAACAATGTACTGTACCTAAAAGTTGCAAATGCCTGTTGGCCAAGTTCCTAGAGGTTAGGCTCACAGCCTCTCATTGTTCTCATAATGCAACTTTTTTGGCTTGCTGGTTTACAGTACAATAGAAGATGTGGGATGTTGAATTTTTAAAAGGAGAAAAATGTGCATGGGATTCACTCTGCAATTTTATGCATACTTATTTGAGGCTCATAGCATACAGAAGGACTTCTATCTGAGGAAAAGTGTGCATGTTAAAATAGTACAACTGGATCTCTGGCATATTACAGACCGCCCAAAACGCGTGGTCTGCCGCCGGTGCCAGTTGCTACGTCCGGGAACTGCAGCAGCCAAACCGCGTGGTTCCCGGATGCAGCAAGAAAGAAGCGCTGAAATGGCGCTTCTTTCTGCAACCCAGAAGTGGCGCCGTGAGGCACTAGTTGTGCACTCGTGGCGTCACTTCTGCCGCGTGACGTCCAGACTCTATAATAATAATATAATAATAGGTTTTATTTATATACCGCCCAATCACTGGGAATCCGAGCGGTTTACAATAGAGGGAATAACAGACAGTTCCCTGCCCACAGGCTTACAATCTAAAAGACATGACACAAAAGGAGAAGGGAATGGTGAGGGGGGGAGGGAATCAGGTCCAGCATTCTTCTCTCCCTCTGAGGCCTGGACCAAGGCAGATGGACCGGAGGGAGGGCTCTTCTTCTTCAGGCTAGCCCCTGATGGTACTGGGCCAGCCTTCTCTCTCCCCCAGAGGCCGAAAGATGACAGTTAGGGAGGGAGGAGCCTCTATGCATCCGTGACGTCAAGATGGCGCCCCCCCGTGTGGACGGGCACTGCCATTTTATACAGACTCAGTCTGTATTAGGGTTGAGGGGCGTCCGGAAGGGATGCCCCTTCTCAACCCTAACACGCCCCTTCTTAACCCTAGCATGCCCCTTCGGCGCGTCTGTAACGTGCCTCTGTATCCACAGATTCAACCATTAATGACTTGAAAATATTAATATATAAATTCCAAAGAGCAAACCTTGATTTTGCTAGCTTATATAAAGGATGCCATTTTACGGTGCCATTGTATATAATGGGACATGAGCAGCCATGGATTTTAGCATCCAAGGGTCCCCCCCAGAACCAAACCCCAGCGATACCAAGGGCCCACTATCCTATACTCAAAAATATATCATCATTTTCCATATCTATGCATTTACACCAGGGTGAAGAGGGCATGGCCTTTATGCCACATGGCATCCTTGAAAGTCCTTTTTGTGGCTCTTCAGTGCCCTCAGAATGTTTTTTTAAACTGACATACCAAAAACACTAAATACACCACAGCCAATGGGATAATCTATATCATAATCAATGGCGCTGATGGTGACATACGCAAGTGTGTTTTTTTTGGGCATCAATGATATTCAATAGTTCCTTGCACACCAATTCCCTTGCTATGGGAGGCAGGTTTGAAGCACTGGAGTCATTTACTGGCCATTTACTGGATGGGGAGGGTTTAATACAGCTGGATAGTATCCTGCTGCAGTTCTGCAGACAGGAGCAAAAAGCTGATACTGCTATCCCAGATCTCCAGCAAGTTACTGTAATGAGATGTCAGCATTTCCCCCTCTGACTGCAGTACTTCAGCCAAATACTGCCTAGGTGCCTCTCACTGGTGTAGGTGGAAGAATGCAATACACACACTTTCCCCCAGACAATGCAGGAGTCTTAATATCAAATGAAAGTCAACCACCGAATGTGGTTTGCTGCCTTGAAGAACAGAGCTAACAAACAGACCAAACATTTGTTGTAGCCTTCCTAATATTCTGCAAATCTTATCAGCATTCTCTTTGGGAGGTGTCACCTGACTAAGACATCATTTTTAAATGGTTAAACAACAGCGGAGACACACTGATTACTTTAATGGCAACACTGTTCACTTTTAAAATACTGGGTGAGAGAAAAGGATATGGCTTAATCTTACTGCCTGGTCAAGTTAGGAGTATCTGCAAACAACAAGACAATTGTCTTGAGGAGCAGCTATTATCTTTAACTAACGTGGGAATGGAACAGATGGTTCACAAATGAATCCAATAAAGTTAACACTTTTCCTAATGACAAAAGTCAATCTCACAAGTTGTTTGTATGTAAGAGAAATTCCTTTATCAGTGATGGTTAAGAACTAGAGGAGGGGGAAAGGGCTAGTCTCGCCTTCTGCTTTCCTCACTAGATTATAAATCTTAAGGAAAGGGATGACATGCACTACCTCACTTTCAGAGCTGTTGAAATGGAACAGGCTACATATGGAAGTAAAAAGTCTGACATTGCATTGCAAAATCATCTCACTTGAGCCAGAATGGCATAGTAGTTTGAGTGTTGGATTACGACTCTGGAGACCAGGGTTCGATGCCCCACTCATTCACTAAACCCACTGGATGATCTTGAGAAAGTCACATACTGTACTCTCAACCTAAGGGGAAGGCCATGGCAAACCTGCTCTGAACAAATCTTGCCAAGGAAGCCCCACAATGGGACTCAAAGGCACACAGCAAAAATGTCTAACTTTGGGCCCATACAGACAGGCCAAAATAAAACTGCTTCAGGTCACTTTGGAGGTATACTGTTTAATGATACATGCATGTTCAAAGTCCAGAAGTTGCGCCAAAGCTGCACTCGTCCTCAGATTCTTAGGATGCATGCATCATTTAAACAGCATACCTCCAAAGAGACCCAAAGCAGCTTTATTCTGACCTGTCTGTTCAGTCCCATAGTTACCTGAATGAGTGGAACAAAGTGACAACTTTTTCCATTTGAAATATTATTTGATTGTGTTACAGGAAAGGATTTCTGGTCTGTGGCAGGAATGATGCCGGGGGAAGGTTTCTGTGGTTTAGCTGGAAAGGAAAAATTGCTTACTTTATCATTACAGCTGGAGCTCGCTCTCTCAGCTGGGCTAACTGAAGCCAACATTTTTGTTCTTGTTAAGGCAGGGCTGAGTTGGAGTAGCTGGAGTTTACATGCAATAGGACATTTGTTCACTTATGGTCCTTAGATGTAAGATATCTACTATGCTAGTTAAACAGAAGTACAGTTTTCTTTCCATGAGTGTTGCAGCTGAGCCCTAACATTCCTCTTTGAAGAACCAAAGAAGAGCATGCATTTCTTATCCACATCCCTTTTCTTTTTTTCTTTCTTAATTTTGTATTTTGTATGTTTTTAAAAATGGTTTCTTTTGGCTGCTTGGTGATTTTAGGTCTTCTATGTCATCAAATTAGGCAAAAGCAGTGCTCATCATGAACGTTTAAACAGACCTCACTGTAGTCACTGCAACATGGTAAAAGTTGATATTTGCAGCTATTGCTTTTCACTGAGTAGCATTTTCCATTAAAGATGTGATATACTGCTACGCTTCATCTTCCGGACTCTTAGGACACATGCATCATTTAAACAGCATACCTCCAAAGTGACCCGAAGCAGATTTATTTTGGCCTGTTTGTATGGGGCCTTAGTTATGACTTTAGGTATTTGAGTTATTCAGACAAATGAAAAAACATACAGGTCAGGTATATGGTGAATATGAGTAATAGACAGGGCAGGACAGAGCTGTATGGAGATATCTAGAAAATTTTTAGGATATATGTTGTTTCAATACAGAAATAGGTAGCATTATTTTGGCAGATAGTTGCATTTTTTTCTTACCAAGGATGGTTTTCTTTATATAAAACACATAGATATTATATTGATTAGCTAGCTTAATATTCTCAGATACATCTGAGGAAGTAGACTCAAGTTATGAAAGCTCATGCTCCCAGCTTCTTTCTTTCACTTAGGTGCTACAAGGTGCTCCCTTTGCATACAGATTTTCCAGACTAATACAGCTATATGTTTGAATTCAAACAGAATCACAGAAACAGAAACATAATTTGAAATTTAGAGGAATTCCAGAAAACAGTGAAACAGTAACTTATTAGTTTATATCAGAAACTGGCCAAACTTCTTAATCTGGACATACCAGCAGCCTCAAGAATGGGAGCAGGAACAACTAAAACTGGATAAACCATGTGCTACATCACTGACCTTTATAACAACTCATGTAAAAGAATACATACATTTTAAGAAATATTTGGGCAAGAACACTGAAATACAAGTGTTCAATGATGTAAACCCTGAAATATTAGCAAGAAGAAGTTCACTTTTTTAGCATTAAAAGCAGAGTTGGGCATCATATACACCCAGAGTATTCCCTTTAAAGTCAATATTCTTATGAAGAGCAATTGGTTATGCGTGACAATATTAAGTAAAGCAAACCATTTAGCTTCAGCCCTAGATGATGTTCAAAGTGTCAATGACACCAGTAAAATAAGGTATATATTTTAACATGTACTAAAATCTAATAGTATTTTTTAGTTGGTTGATTCAATTGAATGGGATGCGCTGCCCGCCCCACGGCTTGAGTGTGTACGCTCAAGTCCGCGTATGACAAGACAGCATATGGCGAGGTTCCACTGTACATTGGTCACGATGTGGAAAAACTAAACAAAGTGGTGTCTAGCATGATAAATAATCCAAATAAAGATTGTACAATGTAGAAAAAGAAGACTGTAACGCTTGTTATATAACAAACTCATGTCGAATTTTAATTGCTCCAAGTATTTGTCCTAGCCTTCCTTGATATGAGTCTGTTGAAGGAAGTACTGTATATGTCTACTTGTTTATGATGTAATTTGCTATGTTATGATAAATAAGGTATCTTATTCTTTGATATGAATGTACACCCCCTTAACCAGAAAAAAACATTTTGTAAAAAGAAAATTAATCTAGAGGCAAGAACAAAGAGAAATCATAAGAGGAAGAGATTTCAATGGAGTAGCATCTTAGATTGCTTTCATTTAAAATTACATGGTCTCTTACCAAAGAGATTTTTAAAACCACTACAGCAAAATCATTTGATATATCCCTGGAGATTCTGCAATTCAGTGTTAAAGAACAACACCATTTTCCCACAGGTTCCACAGGTGCATAGATCATACTCAAGGTCTATTTTTTCATATCTCCTACTTTAATTTCTCAAGTTCAAATGAAACACAAATGAAAGTACATAGACAACCATAGGGATGCTTCTTAAAGCATGTATGTGAAATATCTTAACACAAAAATTAACAACAGAAATTAACAGGAATGTGAAGGAAGAAAAAGACCTTTTTAAAAACCCAAGAGAAAGAATGACATCATAAATGCTCCCAAGATCCTGAAATCTGGAACAACTTGACATTTGAAGGGCAGGGTATCAAAATTTACAAGCAGAAAAACTCGAACAATATTGTAATAATGTGAAACAATAGTGGTTTCAACCTTCAAAATTGCTGCCTATATTATTGAAAGAAAAGCATGTTGAAACATTAAATAATTCAAAATTTTCAAGAAATCTCAGAATCATTTGAGCAGTTTTATCAAGAATCATATACCTTACAGAATATACCAACTGAAAAGAAAAGACAACTACTTTAAAATAATACTATACCTCAAATTAAAGTTGAGAGAGTAACAGAAGCTCCAATAGCAGAGGAGCTTTGATTGCATTACCAGCAAATGAATAACTATAACCATTCAGAATTTAGATTGGGAACCTGCCACATTTGCTTAAATCACTCAAGTTCCAAGTAAACAGATACATGTCCATGGTAAATTATTGTTCGCCACACTTGGTGCAATTTTGACACTCCATATATCCTAGTATTAGTGAGGAAACTGAAGAAGTCACACACAGATACCACTTTAAAATCAAAGTCTGGAAGATCTATCATTTACACCATAACTGCATTAATAATACAAGTTTATTGAGCAGCATATGATTCAACACACTCTAGCTGCAGTTAACCAATATTAGAAAAGTACCCCAGGTGTACTCCTCCCTAACCACCCCTTAAGAAAAAAAATGGCACACAGTAATAATTTAAGGCTTAGCTGTAAAACTGCTATCCAAAATAGAGGCACTGGTGAAAGTGCACCTTAATATTTTGTTCAGTCCCACGTAGTCCAAGCTTGGTCCTTAACACAGGAAGACGATAGTCCAAACACAATCCAATGATGTCAGAAAAGTAGGTTAAGTGTTTCCATGTTGCTCCTTTAATTTAGATCCTGCCAAAGCTCAATGTCCACAACCAACCAGACTTATTCACCAATTCACTGAAGCAGGGAGGAGAATCTATTATGAACTACAAATGCTAAAAGGTGACTGGGCACTCCCCACTCTCCCTTAGCAGAAGTTACCTTTTTTAAGTCAAGAAGGCACAATATTTCACCTAATGCCTCAGCACAACTCTTTGTTATTTTAACACTGGAACAGATCTTGTCGCTCAGAACCAGAAAGGCCACTAGCTCTTTAGTGTGACTGATAAACTCCTATACATGGTGGAGTTAAAAGGCAAGCCAGTCTAAGCACTTGATGGTGATAAATAATGAAGCATATAGTTTATGAGGAATTTCCCACACACACACATACATACACAGACTGAAGAATCCTCCTTTTAATATAGAGATGGACCTTTGCAAGCCAGATGTTTTGGGCAAATGCTTCAAAGGTTCCCTATCTCTGCCTTAGTTTCTTCAACACCAAACCCACACAGTGTCATTACAGGAAATAAGGCAAAGTTATGCTAAATAAATGTAACCAACAAGTGCACCATAAGAATACTGTATTGTAAAAATCCTGGAACCATCCAATATCAGATGGTCAGAGAAAGACTGAGGCTGCATCCCCAATGCAGAAATAAACTTTAACTGCCATGGCTCAATGCTTGTTGTGGCACCAGAGCTCAGACAAAGTAGGCTCAATGCCTCCGAAACTACAGTTCTCAAGAATTCCATAGCACTGAGCATAACAGTTAAAGTGGTGTCAACCTGGATTATTTCTGCAGTATGGACGCAATCCAAGAATCGCTACAACACAAAGCTATAACCAAGTGGGTTAATCCATGTCTCCAGATACTGTTGCCAAATCCTTGTCTAGGGATGTTACCTATATTTTTAAATTAATGACCAGGGTCAGCCTTAGCATCTTCCCCAGCTCACAACACCCAGAACTTTTCTGAAGACAACGAAACTGAACAAAACAAACAGAAGACTGGGGTGAGCAACACGGTGAATTTAAGGGTACTGGTGCTGTCTCAAAGAGAACAAAGACCTGGCAACGTGACTTCCAGATCATCGGCAGAGGTAGCCAGAAGCAAAGACTGATAATGGAAGATGATAAAGGAAGGCAAATAAGACTAATGGAGTCAGCAGAGAATTATACAGGACAAGATGCTTTTGCAGGGCAGAATCAGATCAGTGCCTGGTGGGAGACAGAAAGGCACAAACAGCCTCTGTTTCGAGGGCAGTGATAGGATACAGCATTATCTTCTTAACCACTTCCTTGGGAAAAATTCTTATACACAATAGTGGTTTAGCAGTTCTTTCTACAAAATGTTCTGTATCATCGGTCACTGTCACTCAAATCACATCCCCTTTAACTAGCCTAGGAGAATTACAAAATTCTGAGACTGTTCCAGAAAGTTAATGTGTGTGTGATTTGTTTTGACTACAATTCATTTCCAGTTCATAGTACTGCTGGAGCTTCAGTTCCAAGTTTGCAGCAGCCTCCTTCTCTACCAAGTAAAGATAAAATCCCTTCAAAACCGTATTACTTAATCTGAGCATCATGAAAGCAGTATGTGTTTTCAGTGAGAAGATGCGCTGCAGCCCATCACTGGAGGTTTTCTTAACCATGTTCAGAAAGCAACCGAGGTGCATGGACATGAAGGATTCTCTAAATTGTCTGAACTATATCTTTAAAAAAAATTAACACATAAATGCCCAAGCTGATTTCTGCCACATACTGAATAAGCCAAACCACTTTCCTTCTTGAAGTATAATCACCTAGAAAATTTGGGCCTGTTTCTGTGCTGACTCCATTGGGGTGGAGGGGGCAGGTGAGCAGCTTTCCTTAATAGAATGCAATGCTGGATTTGCCTCCTGGGGGGTTGAGAACTTTGTTATGTGATCGTGGTCGTGGCCCCAGCCTGGGCTCATGATCTTCCACCTTGGGTCCAGACTCTTTGGTGCTCTCCTTCTGTGGTTCTTCTATTTTACTCATATCTTCCATGTGGGGTCTTTGGTCTTCTGTAGCTGCGTAAAATTAGATATTATTAGGTGGGCTAGAATATTGCTTTCCATGGTCTTTCAAACATCATGCTATAATTAGCACTCTGCTTCCATGTTAATGAGAAAAAGTACTGCAGGGATGGGAAAGGATTGTGCCATGCTCCTCCCAGACATTGCCATAATTTCAACAACATTCCCCCACTAAGACTTAACCCGTGTCTTCTTCATGGTCTAGAAAGACCATTTTGAGCCGGGGGCCGGGTTGCTGTCCCTCAGACAACTGGGGGCCGAAGCCAAAAAATAAATAATTAAATAATTTTTAAATAAATAAATAACTAAATAAATAAATTGGGACAAATGTAGGACAACATTTTCAAATGGTGGACACTTTTTTTAAAAAAAGTGGAGGACATGCAAAAAAATTGCTGATTTTTTAAAAAATGTTAATATAAATGCATGTTTCTGAGGCATCTATAGACAATTGCCCCCCTTGCCCCTGCGTGCGAGAGGCCAAAGGCCCCGGCGGCAATCGGTGGCAGGACCGGGCTGGAGCCGGTCCCAAGGCCTCGCCGGGCTGCATCCGGCCCGTGGGCCGCAGGTTGCCTACCCCTGGTCTGGACCATGAAGAAGACATCCACCAATGGGTTAAGTCTTACAGTTACTCAGAAAAGGTAGGAGTCATATGACTTAAAGACTGTCAACTATAACAGTCCTCTGGTTCCTCTCCCAGCTCTTTTCATAGCAAAGCAAAGAAGGAATAGTAAAACTAAACAATATAAAAATATGAACTCCATTACCCAGCACAGTAA